>NC_091744.1:10772721-10902721 GCF_043380555.1 Nothobranchius furzeri | reverse complement strand
TATCTATCTATCTATCTATCTATCTATCTATCTATCATCTATCTATCTATCATCTATCTATCTATCTATCTATCTATCTATCTATCTATCTATCTATCTATCTATCTATCTATCTATCTATCTATCTATCTATCATCTATCTATCTATCTATCTATCTATCTATATATATGTGTGTGTGTGTGTGTGTGTGTGTGTGTGTGTGTGTGTGTGTGTGTGTGTGTGTGTGTGTGTGTGTGTGTGTGTGTGTGTGTGTTGATGGTCCTCACCAAACATAGTAAAATGTTGGGTGTTTTTGAGTTTTAACCCCTTTAGCATGATGTTTTGTCACAAAAAGTCAACAGTATAAAAAAGTAAAAATGAAATAATTGTTTCTGCGTTATGTCTGGAGAACTTCTTTTGGGGGTGAATTGTGAGGGCTCTTGAGAGTAACAAATGAGCATAAAAATATGTTTGGCAATAAAATCTTCAAAACATACATTACTAAATTGTGTTTATAGAGAATCCATGCCATTTGGTGGAAAAAAGTAAAAACAACAACTTCAGTCCCTGGTGGCAGCAGGAACACAGTTGGAGTGAATAAAAAAATGGTGATATTTAGCTTAGTTTGAAAAATGTCATTTGAATGGGAGTCAACGGCACAAAAATGTCTGAGGGCCCTCAGTGTTCAGTATTTTTGGTAAACTTCCCCAAAAACACACACTAGAGCAAAAATGAAAAAGAGTTGTATCAGTACAGCCAAAATTATTCAACAAAACATGAGCGCCTGCACAAAAAACAAATGCACGTGGGACCTCTAAGGGTTAAGAACTTCACCTTGAAATTCAGTTTTATGTACACATAAATTATGTAGTTTGGCAGACAATGCAGTCAATGTCAGTTTTGGTAACAAGACCTTTGTAGATAGACGTTTGTCTTCTTGAAACAGAAAGAACAACTAAAAAGCACCATTATACTTCTTTCATCTCTCAAGCTCAGCAGGCTTTTATTGTGGTGCAAAATTATGACGAAAACAATAAAACTGAACCACAACTATGATCCTAAACCTCTCTTCCAAGAACATAGAAGAAGTAGTAATGATAGTTCAAGGAAATCTCCTTTCAAACTGAAAGATGCTGAGTGCATCATAATTCACTGAATGACTGTAGGAGCAAGCCAGTGAGTCTGTTGTCAGAAAGGTCTCTGTGCTGTTGGTGACGTCGCCGGAACTCTGATGATGGCTAGAGTCATTAGCCGAAACATGTAAGATAAAAATCTATTCATTTACTAAGCTGTGTAAAAAAAGAACAAAGTCATGAATTATGAAGTTACACACAGAAGGAATGTACAAAAAAGGTCTGTGCTAGCGAACAGTTTACTTATTCATCAGCTCCAGTTTACAGGAGTGGTCCTAATGAGCCAAAGCGACAGAAAACAGCCTCATCTTGCTGATGGACTTGTTATGAGACTTCAGGAGACAAAGCAGAAAGCTACCCTGCAAGGAAAGACATTTTACTTGGATGTCTGCTTATTTTTCTGCGTGTATTCATGTTCCTGAGGCTGTCCTGAGTCTATTCCTCACTATGTTAGTTTAGAACTGCCGTCTGTCGAGCTGTGATTCTTGGTCTATCTCTCCTAGCAGATGTCCTCCTCTTTGGTGCACAGCTGCATCCCACATGCTTTCATGCTGTTAGACAATGCAGTTATAATCTTTTCTGTTCTTGGAGCTCTTGTGTTTGTGGTGATAGTGGTGTTGGTAGCAGATTTCCTCTCCTCACATTGCTTTGTTCCCTTTCTGATTTACATACAGAATATGTCAGTAGCGTTTTGGTTTTACTTTTCTTGATACGTATCCTGTTGGGTAATGAAACGAATGCTGTGTAAGGAGGGGGTCCAGATCTGGCAGGGTCTGCCACAGTTTCATAACACACAGTCAGTCATTTCCAAAATGGCCCACAATCAAACCAACCACTTCTGGATTCCACCCGCTCCAGATCCCTGTAGATAAACTGAGCCAGGGATCTGCTGAGGGCCATAGACCCCCAAGTAAGAACAGGTGCTACTAATGGAGCTGATTCCAGGTTGTATCCTAAAAAAAAAGGACTGGACTGTTGTTTTCCGTGTAAATAACACAGTTGGACATTCCCTTCTGGATTGCAATCAAGGGGGAATGCAGGGAAAATGCTCCACATTTAGTTTTTTCAAGAAACCAGTTAAATTAAGATGCCTTTAAAATGTATGGCAAGTAATGGGTGGATATCAGGTGATCAGTGATTTGTTTTCCATCGCCCATGGCACATTCTGTTCTACCAAGCTCTTTCTTCTTGCATCAGAAAACAAATAAAACAACAGCAACTTGCATGTGACATTTCACTTGTTCCCCAATAAAAAAGTCTCTCCCATTTGAAACCAGTTCAATGTGTTTATATAGCACAAACTCAATCCAGTTCATCCCATTAAGTCCACTTAGAGCTCAAGCCAATGCTGTTTGGCTCAGATTCCAATAAGACAGATACTTAAACCTGTATGACAACATTTTGACAGCTTAAAATGATCATGATGCAAATCTACAAACTGGTTTCTGAAACTCGAAATTTAAAAAATCCAAATCTGATTAACAAAAAGGATTTAAATGAACTGTTTGTCCACAATTGCTTTTGAACTTAAGCTGTTCTAAATTTATAGATTATGACAGGTTTTAATCGATCGTATCAGTTTTCATGCCTTTGCATAATAAACACATCAGCAAATTGAAGGCTGCTGTTGTGTCCTTGGGCAAGACACTTAAAAAAGGTCTTTCAATCATATTTTCTTACATTAGCAGTGGTCTAAAGTAGGAATAAAGGCCTTGTAAGTCACACTCAGGGGGAAATAAAGCTCAGATGTGCCTGTGTCCGCATGGAGAAATCAGCTGAAGTCAGACGGTCTTATTTTCCTGATATTTGGATATCTCAGATTGGAAAACAGCAACGCGACTCTACCAAGCCTGGAGGAGTTCTGTTGTGTGGTGGAGTTGCTAATGCTAATTGTTAGCTTCTATAGCCGAGACATTCTCTGCTGTTTCCTGGACGTTAAACCAACAGCAGCCTTCCCCAGATGGGTGAGTCTAGGATTCGTGCTTTATCAAATACAGGCCATTTCTATCAAACATGGATCACCGATTTCTGAAGACAAACTATATGTACTCATGTTCTGTACTTAAGGTACTGTGCTAAACACTTGTAAACCGATTTTGAATTAATACAAAACACAATGTAGTATTCCGAGTATTCAATGCAACAATATACCCGAGAGCCAATGACAACTTTAGAAGAAGCTTGACTTGAAAAATAAAACCACATGTTTATGTTTACATTTAAAGTTTTCTAGGAGTTTTTGCACACATCTGCTCTTTCTGAAACACCAGCTGCTTTTGTCAACCTAGTTACATTTTTGTCACAAAAGTAATAAAAAGGCCAGACTGATGGGTCTTCCGAGTCACCCAGAGAAACAAGGCCATTCCAGCTGATTCTCTTGGTGTATTCTGTTATTTCTCGCGTTTTTAAGCGAGGCATTGTCATTTCTCCTCTCCGGTGCAGTGAGCAGTGTCAGCTCAGCAGCAGCCAGCAGGACTCCCTCCCTCCCTCTGCCTCTAGGCTCCGTTCACCTCTCTGCCAGGTGAACCGCGGCGTGCACGCGCGACTGTGTCCAAGCGCGCGTCCGCGCGAAGTCCTACGTCAGCGCGCTCGCCCCTCTTCACGCGCGCTGGTTAAAAAGAAGGAGGAAAGAGCACGGGAAAACATGTGAGCGCTCAGAGGACTTTAGTGGGACACAACTTTTTATTTTCTGATGTTGTTTTGTCTTGTGCGTGCTGAGACTGCCGCGCTGCGCCACAGAGGGATGACTTCTGAGAGGAACGTCTCTTGGTTTTGACTTTTTTACTTCACCAGGATACTTTTTTATTGTCGTTTTGTTTTTGTTGTCCTGTAAACAGAAGAAACACTAATTTATTTTTGAAACACTTCTCATTGTAATCTAATTAAATCTGTTCATCAACAACTTAGTACTGATTTTTTAGATTCATAAATATTATAACTACAGCCAAGAAACTACTATACGTTTTTGTTTAGTAAGAGAGGAAACACTTTTTAGTGTTTTGTTTATTTATTTTTTTTTATTTCAGTTGCGTGCTTTTTTTAAACTATGAAGCATTTGCAATTTGTGCTCGTGCTGGCCATCGCGGTCAACGTGTGGGAATGTGGAGACGCAAAGTTCGGTGAGAGAGGAGAAATAAGCCCCAGGAGGAGAAGATGTTACGACGGAAGCTCGCCCAAGCGGCTGAAGAAAAGAGAGCGGAAAGTGCTGCTTGACAGCAGCAGCAGCGACGTTTGCCACAGGTTGTATCCCCGCGTGTCCTGCTGTCCCACCAGGAGAGCCGCCTATCAGATCCTCCACCGCAAGGATGCCAGGGTATGTTAGTGTCCGTCTCACACGATGGGGTTTTCGGATTTTACGAGATGCGTTCAAAGACCAGAAAGAGTATTGTTATTTTGATTGTTTTAATCGAGAACTAAACGTGAGGGGCGAGAAAGCGCGGTACGAAGAGCCATACGTTTTAATCGGGAGTTTGGTACATCTGTACTGATAAAATACGCGTTTTTACTTCTAAAAGATACATGCTCAGTTATTTTTTTTCTTTTTGTCTTAAAACTGCCGCTTATTCGCCTAAGTTGGGGCTACTATGATAGCAACATCAGCTTAACCATGGAAGTGTTTTATTTGTCAAATCCGACCGAGTCGTTATAGGAAATGAAAGGAGTCCTAGAGAGCACCAATTGGGGTGTGTTTATGATTATAAAGACATTAATGAAAGGGTTGATGTGTTTCTGAACATTTGCTGTCCATAAAACTCTCAATTATTCTCAAAAAGCAGGTCAAGGTGTTTCCAGACAGTCGACCTAAGTAGTGAGGGATGCGTTCCAGAAAAAGTACATGTTGTCTTTTTACACAATTAAGTGAAAGAGAAGGTTTGGGCTAAAAAATCAGCCAGGGTTAAATATAAAAACAGAGGTAGGACAAATGTAATAATCTGTAAGGGATGGCAGCCGCGACTGGCTAGCAGGTGAATACAAGTGGGGACTTGTAAACGTCAGTTGAAGCTTGCAAAAAAGGTGATTTTTTTAAAATATAGGTTTTAATGATGAATGAAATTTTACAAGTGGTGATATTTTTAGAGCATTGGACAATAGTCCTGTCCTCAACGAGCCTGCTGTATGAATCAGTCAGTCAGATCTGTGTTCCACAGATGTAACATGAAGAAAAGCCCGGGACCTGATGTGCGGACCAACTATTTATTCAGGGCTGTTTAACATGTCTGTTATTCAGCAGAAGGCTCCCAAATTCTGGAATGAATCTATAATTGTACCGGGGCAAAAATAAATAAATACAATTATCCAAAAAGGAACTTCATTTTAGACCTGTGGCTCTGACCTCTGTTATTATGAACTGTTTTGAGCAACTGGTCAAAGTATTTTTGTTCGATAACTTGACCCACTGAGGTTTGCTTACCTGGTGCACAGAGGAGTGGGGCATGCTACAGTTACACCTTAAAAGGATCTATTCAAGCATTCGTAAGGCACAAAACCCCGTGTAAGGCGTTTATTTGTGGATTTTACCTCAGACTTTAACAGGGTTCAACCCCACATCTTGGTGAGCAAAATCCCTCACCTCTTTTAACATGATAGGTGGATTTTAGACCTTTAAACATAGGCAGTAAGGGTGAATGTTGTCCTATCTAGGAGACAGCTTACTGTCACCCAAAGGTGCACCTCAGGGTGGTGTCCTCTCCCCTTTTTATTTATTTTATATGCAAAAACTGCAACAGAGCTTTCAACAACAGACACCTGTTCAAGTTTGCTGATCACACTGTTACGCCAGGTCCACACTGGAGGCATCAGTGGGGGAGAAAGGCAGCGGGACGGTTTACTTGCGTGCTTCGCGGTGCATCAATCCACACTGTGGGGGGTGGGGGGTCTCAGTCGCAGAGCGGGATCTCCGCCCATCGTCCTCGCTGGACTCACAAGGTCACAAAATCCCTCAAGTCTTTAAAAATCCCAGTTTGTTTATGCCATCAACAATTAAAAGTAAAAAAGAAGACGAAGGAGATCACGTTTGATACCGCTGTTGGAAGTCATAATGTTCCTCTCACTGCCAGGATTAAAGCCATGGAAAACACTTCTTGAAAGATACTGATAGTAAATTAGGCGTCAGGGCACACGTATAGACGTAATCTACCTAGATAAGAAATCGCATCTCTGCAGTAGACCTTTATTTTGGCAATTGCCAATCATTTTACACAGATACCATGTGCGATTTTCTGTCTAGCCCTATGTTAATTGCAGAAATTGACACATCTGAGAGGAAGTCAATCCTATCAATAAGCTGCTTCTGGGACGTACTTGAAGTGCTCTGGTTTGGATCAACCCCATAGAGTAGAATGGATTATTTTTGATTTATTAGCGTCGCCGTTCCGTGTCGCTAATACCTCTAGCATGAACTCGGCTTTATAGTCTTATCTGCTGAGGACTGCTGAGATTCAACATGGACCTGTTCTTGACTACTACTGTTAGGTGGTGGGAAGTGATGAACATTACCTGAAGTTTAATATCAGTAAAGAAGAAACAGAGATGGTCAAAGGCTTCAGGAAAACTCGCCACCTTTTCGTACCAACATTGATTAACAGTTCCAGGCTGGAAACGGGACAATGATGAAGGGTGAATCGTTTTAGCATTAAACACTGAAGGTTTGATTTTATAGTTGCATATAGTACATCTGTTCTGTCTTGTTTAAAATAACCAGCAAAATAATTGGTACTCAACAGCCCCCCCTAGTCAGATATCTAGATATCTACTGCTGTCATTAGAGGGCAGTTGAAAATTCTGTTACATATTTCACATGGTCCTGGTAACTTATTGTTTGAGCAGGTATACTGTAATGTCTAAAATAATTGAAGCCAACAAATTACCCAGTTCTGACTGTTAGCCTTTGCAACTAACTTGTGTTTGCTCACCAATGTAGCGAGCCAGGAGAAATGCAGTAGACGCGACTGTATGTGTGCCAAACTTGTAGCGGATTCCACCAGATTCTCACCGGGCCTTTGTCATGTAAAACACCCCTCGTTTAATTCAGTTGCTGGGTGGTATCTCACATTGTGTGGTGACAAAAAGCCATATTGCATCATTTAATTTGCTCAAGTCATGCAAATAGGACGGGTGGTGGTGGGGGACTGACTTGTCCTCCTCCCCACTACACTGCCCACACACGGAGCTTTTTCTGATTATGGCAAAAGAATAACAACAACACCATTGTGTTTGTTGGTTTCACTAATAGGAGAAGCTGGAGAACATCACTCTCCCCCGTAATCAGGCCTGTCCAAGTGTTAATGCCTTTGAGAGGGTGTGTGTTCGTCACTATATCCCCCTGCCAGCAAACTTAGACCTATTCCCTAGGGACCAGTGTTTTGTTAAAGCTTAGTGTTGGCTGCCTCACAGCCACCCTGTGTCTCGCCCTCTCTGATCATATGAAAGTTGTAGAGTTCAGGAAGATTTATTTTCAATAATTATGTTTTTTTAACTGGAACAATATGTGTTATTGTGCATAAAAGTTGTCACAATAACTAAATGATTTATTTGTGTTCTTGGTTGTGCTTTTCCTTTTCCCATTTTTCCATGCACATCAACACAAAAGCAAACACCAGTGCCATTTGTGTGGTTTTCCTGTATTCTTGCACTAGTTTTAGGTAATCAAATGATTTTATATTAGTGTGTAGAGTTTTTTTTTAACTTGGATTAGATTTAATATCTACCCTTCACTATTATTTTCATTTAGTTTTACACTCACTCTCGCTTTTTGGCAAGGTTGTTAAATTACAACTTTATTATTAAAGGCATAGTTGTTTCACACACTCATTGAGCCGAGGACGCCATCCAGAGTTTGTGTTTTAAGGAGACCAGAGTTGTCCTGTTTAGTAGGGATTCAAATTTATGCGAGGGAAACCAAGTTAGCATTTACTACCCTAAAATCATTATTAGGGATGTGTGTGGGTGAAATTCTGGCAATACGATAATATCACGATACAGGGAAGACAATACGTTATATAACAATATATTGCGATACATTCAGCCAGATGATATACCAATTTAGACCAATTTACAAACTGATACACAACATGTTTAACATGAGGTACTGAACCATAATAGAGGGATTTGCATTTCAATGGTGGAAACAAAGGTATTACACTCACAATATAGAAAAAACACAAATGCTTGCATGTAAATTCATAAAAAAATTGATACATGACTTTTGAATATTGATATAATATCGCAGGACAAAATATCATGACATTTTGTCATATAGATATTTTCTTACATCTCTAATTGTTATTGTCAGTATTCAATAATGAAAATATACTCACTTAGCACTCAATTAATAATTTTTTTCAGGATAACCTGGACACTGCTCATGATTATGTTGTTTTCAGGACATTATGCAGGTTATTTTATTTTATAGTCAGTAACAGTCTTGGTACTGCTTTTTCTCCCATGTTAAAATGAGCGTTGCAGTTGCTTTGCCAGTTTAAAAATGAACAACAATCTCAAATAATAGTAAAAATAATAGTGGTAACAATTTCAAACAACTTGGACACAAAATATTGACAATATGTAGCCTCATTCCCATTTCCCCCCTTACTGTTGAGGATTATGCCCGCTGAGATTGAGCAAAAGAACACAACAAACAAAGACCTACTTGTTCTGGTTTGGATGATGGCAACATTGGAGTCCATCCCAGCAACATATGGACAGAGAGCATGGCTGAGAGCACACGAATGCTCCTCTCTGTAGACTTTGTGCCAAACCATGGCACACACAATCAATGGGCAATTTAGAGCAGGCCTGCCCGCAGCACTACATGTCATGAGAGCAGAGGGCACCGGGACAGGGGAACATACCACACATACAGGGGTCACAGCCAGCACGGAGCTGCATTTTCTTTAGTGAAACACTGACAGTTTAACAAATTCCTGCTTAAGATTCAAATTTGTTGTTATTTTCTGAAACTGCCTGTGCTTTAGTCTTTTACACCGATCGCTTTGATGAAACCCCTCTGTGCATGGTTTTCAGGAAACAACATTAGGTTCTTGTCAGGAGCTCTACCACCTGTTGCATTAACAAACTCCCAAATAACTATTCAACTCAAAGTCTTTTCAGCAGTTAAAGTTTGTTCTGTAGCCAGAGTGTAAGGTGCCCACATGTTAGCCTTGGGTCCCCTGGTTTAATTGACTTCGACAGACTGCTAATTTGTTGGTATCAGAGTCGGAGTGATGTGCCTGTCTATCTACAAATTAGTGTTTACACATGGACCTCACACAGAGCAAAAATACTACCAGCCTGCATGGCTGCACATGGAGCGCAGCTCTTGACCTAAAACAGATTACATTGTGTTTCATTATGGCTAATTTGTTATCTAAATAATCTTGCTAATTTCTTATTGGATTATCTCTTTGTGCACCTTTACGTAATAACCCTTCATTAGAATTTGAGGCCCTTATTTTGGTTCCCTTTTTTCATGCCCTGAGTTCTGTCAGATATAGGAGTTGTAATTACATTTTAACAATGTAAATTAGCAGAGGAATAAATGATTTCTTTATTTCTGCAAACAAGGAGGGAGGTCCAACCTCAGTGCTTAACTAATTCCAAAGGATGCAGAAGAGAAAATAATGTTAGGGTAGCACATAAAGTGTAAAAATAACAGTTCATTTAGACTAAGAAGTCAGATTCAAGCACTTTATTGTGGCTTGGTGTTGCAGTTTCTTTTTAATAAAAAATGCACCAATTCTGCCAGCACAGATTTAGTCTGATTGAGAGTTTTCTCAACTAGGTTTACAGAAAGCATTCTTTAATTACATTTTTGACAAATTTGAAAATGATGATTTTGGAGGTGAAAACGTACACATGGATGATCTGTTATGGCTCTTAGATATGGAGAGGTTTTGGGCTGGAAAAAATGTCAGGCATCATTTACTGCTGCTTGAAAACGGTGCATTCACTGACCCAAACAGCAATTATCTTTTTAATCATCCAATCATCTATAAGCCAGACCCTCTGAATCTTCTGATTCTGACCAAACCGAGTAGGGTTCCATCTGCTTTAACGTTTCACCATACTGATTGATGGTAGTATATTTAGCATTGATCGAGAATTTCTGGGATTTTCAGGGCAATGAAAACAAAATTTCAAATTCTTTTGAATTCAAATAAAAAAAAACATTGAAACTGTTTTTATTGCTCAATTTCTTGAACATCTAAACAAATGTGAACTTGTCACAACATTTATGATTTTTGTATTTATAAACTGTTTATAGCACTATAATTAGGGCTGCACAATACATGACAAATAAATCGTCATCGTGATATCAGCATACACAATATGCATATCGCAAATAACAAAAGAAAACAAAAACACAATGAATGGTCAGCTCAAATGTTTGCTACACATAATGCACTTTGTCAATCAAACAGAAACATGAAGTTTTTGACAAATCAAATAGAACTCTTTACTCATTTGGCCAATCATGTGTGTTCTTATAGGTTAGGTGCCCGCCCCCTAGGCAGATGGCCCTTTATTTGGATGGCTAGCAAAAACCTGTTAGCTTCGTTCAGCTCTTTCTGCCGATTCTGATTTTCCCAGGATCCACTGATTGCCTTTTCTTGTTCACTTTATTTTCTCCTTTCCTCACATATTTTGATCACAATTTTGGATTTTTCCCCTTTTTATTATATATTTTAGTCATTTTGTGAATTGTTGCACTACATTCTAGTGTAAAAACATTTTTTTATGTGCTGTGTCCCACGCCTTAGTCTCCCATTGAGGCTTGTTGAAGGTGCTTTATAAATAATGCCTTGTTTGAGTGATGATTGATTGATTAAGTATTTGTGTATTTCCTACAAGTCATGTCGTCATCGCAATTTTAATCACTACTATTGCACATCGCAGATTTTCCTAATATTGTGCAGCCCTAATAATGTCTCATTTTACTAATATTGTCACCCACTGATGAACGTAGTTTTGACTTTAGAAGTGTGTGTGTGTGTGTGGGGGGGGGGGGGGGCAGAACTTGTATGAGGACCAGAGGGGATGGGGGGGGGGATCTTTACAGTAAGTATACAATAAATATGTATAAATCCACAGCATAGAGGCCCTTTTATGCAGTGTCAAGTACACAGGTGGCAGGAACGTTAGCAAGTATCAGCAGAGCCAATAGATGAGCTTATGGACGTTCTAAACAAGTGGTTGTTTTCCGCTTGGTCCTAGTGCTCAACCAGTGTCTATTTAATATAGCGTAATGGATGGTAAAATGTGCAGGGGACAAAAAAATGACTTGGGGGGGAGGGGGGGGGTGCATGTCCCCCCTGTCCCCCCCAAAACTACATCCATGTTGCCACTGCATAACAGCTGATCCTGGCTCGTACAACACTGAGCGCTCTGTGTTAATAAGGTGTTGCTCCTTCTTGTGTGTGGTCTCCAGATTTTCTCCACTAACAACACAGAGTGTGGACGCATTCTGGAGGAGATCAAGTGCGCTCGCTGCTCCCCCAATGCCCAGGTGTTGTTCCACTCGTTGGACATGGACAGAATGCCACACAGAGAGCCAGACCTGCCACAGCTCTGCCAGAACTTCTGCCGCGAGTTCTATTACACCTGCAGGGGGCACATACCAGGTAATTACACTCCTAATAATGGCAACCAGTGTGAATGTAACCATTGTGGCTACCAGGTGCCATGCAACTAAGCCAATAAACAGAAACAAAGTGTAAGTCAGCACATGAAATGTCCTTGTCTCATACATTTGAAAAGTGTTTAAGTGTTATTGTAATTAATTAACATTCTTAATTCCTATTGAGACTCCGCTTGCACATGCAGATCTGGCTCAGACCTGGACTTGTGCAAGGAGCGTTGCATCAGTAGTTTGGCCTGTGGAGATTTATTTTTCTTGCTCTTACCTCATCTGACCTCACCTCAGATGGCTGCTGGGCCTTTCTCACTGTTTGCTTGCTGCCTCACTCCTTTCTTTACAGAAGTGTGTCAAGACATCAGGGAAATTGGTTATATCTTTATAAACCTAATGACTCATTAGAGCTTCAACTGACACAGCACATTTTATCCAGCAAGCAGCACGATGATGTCTGTGCTTCGTTAGGGCATTAAAGTAACAGTGCACATCTTTTGAAACGTGTTTCTGTGGAAAGAATATAAGCAATTCATGTAGGATCTGTTGCAGAAAAGTCTTTGAATGGCTTCATTCTAAAGAAACAGAGATGCCTTCTAATATAACAGATACGCTAACAGATTAAAGTTTATGCAAATGTTTTATAAAACACTTCTTACATTTAATAGTTTGCTTTGCCACAATTAAGAACTCTCATCTAGAGGTGCTATGGTAGCCTAGCCTAGAATCTAGACTGTCAGTTGTTGAAGCAAAATCGTTTTGCTCAGCACCTCGAACCTCCGCAGCCACAGACAGTCTGGTTCCAGTCCAATTACAGTGCGCTTATGTTTATGTTTATTCATTTAGCAGACGCTTTTATCCAAAGCGACTTACAATTTATAACCTATAGGGCGTGTTGTGATCTGTGGGGGAAACCGGAGTACCCGGAGGAAACCCACGCATGCATGGGGAGAACAAGCAACTCCACGCAGAAAGGCCGCAGCCGAGTTTCTAACCTGCGACCTTCGCGCTGCAAGGCAACCGTGCTAACCACTGCGCCACCATGCAGTGCTTACGGTCTGGTGGGCCAATCACAATGCTCTATCTGTTTGGTGGGCGGGGTGTCACTGCGACTGAGAGAAACTAAGATGAGGATGCTCGTTTGAAACAGCGTTGGCATCAACGTTGGAATATATAGATGTGGGATTTTCTTTGAGTCAAGAGCAGATAGAGGTATGCAAGTATATCTAGAAAAAAAGATGCATTTGCATCTTCTTTGACGGTTTATAGACCGCCCCGATGACTGACACCTACAGCGGTGAGCACGTCACGTTGTTCGATCCTGCCCTACGACTGAGAGCAGCCAGTGACCTTGCCAGGCTAATGGTAGCTAGCTCTATAGTTAATTATCACTGAATATGGTGTTTATTAGGCGTGTAACGGTACTCATATTTGGTCCAGTTCAGTGTGTTGAAGGGCTCGGTTTGATTAATTTTTGGTATATTATTAATATAATATGCAAGGAGAGAGAAGGGAGGGAGGGGTGACACTCCGTTCAGCTTCTCTATAGGCTCCAGTAGCAGCGACAGCCAGCTGGTTTGATCCGCTCTGAAAGGCGTTGATCAGAATTTGCGGATCACATTTTTTCAACAGAGATCAGGCGCGTGCAGCCTTCATGCGCCACTCAATACAGCGTCTGTGCAGAAACTCGCCTAGGAACTTTCACGCAAAAAATAGGTCATTATTTAACGGAAAAAAGAAACTGAAACGGTACGCAAGTGGACCAAACCGAAACTGTTCAACACACCCTCGTGAACTGTAGTGTTTATTAAACTATGTCTGCATGGGCTGCCATGAAGCCATTGCCCGTCGTCCGTATGGTCAGGATTCATCTCTGTTTTTTATAACTGAGGCTGTTTAATACAGAGCAATGTGCAACCATTGAGAATTAACCGGTCATAACATTTTCACAGAAGCACACTTCCTTAAAGTCTGTTTGTGTTTGTGTCACCAGTTGCAGGTTGTACTTGTTACATTTGTCCAAATTGTGTTTCCTGTTTATTTTTAAAATCAGCTAAAGATCTGCTGTGATTTATTTATGAAGGTTGTAGCATTTCCCGATATAATGGATTTGCAAAGGCGGGTGTGAAAACAAATGTTTCACAAGTGCTGACTAAAGCCGGTCCATCTGACGTCTGGCTAAAGCACAAAGCTTTATTTTATGACCTGCTCCACATTACTAGACTCAACTCCTGCGGTTCTGTGTTTAGAATACATAAAGGCCTTAGATGTGGTGTAAAACCTGAAAACTCATGTCTAAGGCTCCACCACTGGAGTCG
Organism: Nothobranchius furzeri; assembly: GCF_043380555.1. Lineage (NCBI taxonomy): Eukaryota > Metazoa > Chordata > Actinopteri > Cyprinodontiformes > Nothobranchiidae > Nothobranchius > Nothobranchius furzeri. The sequence goes on along the minus strand of NC_091744.1, from coordinate 10,888,663 downwards.
TTCACTCGCGTCGTACCAAACTGTAACTCTTCTGAATCACCTTTCTCTGTGCACGTGTTTTGTTGCACAGGGACGTGTATGCCCTGAAAGTGTTTCCTTTTAAGAAGGCTTTCTTTTGAAGAGATTCAAGATCACAGGTACTTGTGACTTCAGAGGGCATACCAAACATGATCAAACACTTTTGGCTGCTCTCTCCAGGTCTTCCTCCAATGTCTGTCTTCTCCAAACTGATTAGATCGGCTGAGATTTGCCAAAAAAAAAAAAAAGAACAGTTTCAAACTCACTTACTTGTCTGCAACCCACCCACAGCGCATGCTGTAAGTCAAATATCAGTCACACACATTCCATCCGAGTACATCCTCACCTGCAGCTCACAACTCAGATAATGTGCAACATTTACGCTACAGTTGAGGTCGGCTGCTGTGACCTCACAGAATCCAGAGTGCAGGTGGTCAAGCAGGTTTTTCTGAAGTTGGACTTCTGTCTCATCTACTGGCATGCATAAAGAATCCCGAGAAGAATCTGCTCGTCCTCTGCTTGCTGCCTCGCTCCGTCATCCTCGCCCCCCTCAGCCCACCGCGGATCAGCATATGTGGTGACGAAGGACACATTTATTTTTCTACAAAGGTTGTGTGTATGTAAAACTGCTGAAGTGCATCAAGATGTCAAGTACTTTGGGTGGGCCACCCAGGTTGGCTTGGAAGATAACCAGATGGAAGTATAACTTTTAGTGCCGGGGAGCCAGGGATATGGACGGAGTTCTGACAGCATTTCTCTGTTTCTCTTCTTCTTGCACCCTTTCTTCAGCCTAACTCACGTTTTATGCTTTTTTTCCCCTCTTTTTAACTTTTCTATTTCCTCACAACTCTTACAGTTTTTGCACTTTAGGGATCATTTGACAGCCCCTTAGGTATTTCTGTGTTACAGATAATTTGAACTTAAAACAGTAGCTTTTACCACATCCTATCATCCTCGGAGTTCTCGCTGACCTTTGATTAGTTAATGCACTAACCACCCCCCCCGTTTCTCCCTAAAGATATTTACTGCCCTGACGCTTCCTTCTGCCCGGGGGCCTCCCTCTTATTGCTCCTCATATCTTATTTCACTCCTTCCCTCATCCTGCACCCAAGGTCCCCAACCAGCATGGTAAAGATAACTGCAGACATAAGAGTGTGGGTGGTATAGGTCGAACTATGTGTGTGTTTCTCCGAGTGTTTGATCTCCATGTTGTGTTTAGATGTTTGAGGGGATATCCTATCACCTCCAGTATTTGGTGCGGTCAACCCTTGCGGTGTGGGGCAGGAGGAGATGAAAGGAAGGACTGGGAAAGTCCTGTTTGTGTTTTTATCACTGCTGTATTTGCTCTCCTCTGTCCTCTGAGGGATTAACTAAAGGAAACAATATTGTCAGGATTGTTTTCAGGTCGCAAAGTGCCTCGGGGACCAGATTTCGCTTTCTTTTGAGAATCACGTTACGACCATGCTGACTGGAGGTTTTCACTGTGTGTGTGGGTCTGTGTTTGTGCAGATCACCTTTTTGTCAGCACTTTAAAACATCTTGTCTTTGTTTTGCCATTTAGCTAATGAATATATCTCACCCTGAAAACATTTGGTTTATTCAGTGTGACTTGCCATATTTAACAAGTTGATTATATGATTTCACAAGTGGTTCCCGTATGCAGCTCGGTAATGCAAAACAGGCAGACCTGCCTGAAGGATGAATCTGTGTGTGACAAATATTAGGTTATTGCACAAGTATAGGAGGAATCTTATATTTTTATTTGTTTATAGAAACCACTGATGTGTTTGAGACCGAAAAAACCTGAGAATCAAATTCTTATCTGTATAAAAGTCATTAATGCATTTAATATTAAAAATAATGAGCATTTAAATGAATAAAAATAAGTGTATAAATAATCAAGTACTATCTTGCATTTTGAAAAAAAGTCCCATTCATTCATCACACACTGGTGAAATTCATCTCCACGTTTGACCCATCCCCACGAGGTACAAAGTACAATATGTAAGAATTTTTCTGTGAAATAATGACAAAACAGTCAAATGTCTCAATAATGTTGGAAGGAAGGTTACATTGAAACAGATTTCCTTCTCAGTCAGCTGGGGGTTGTTAGCTTTTCTCCTTTTAAGAAGGCAGAAGAGGGATGTATGTTTAACATGTCTCCATACCTCCTTGTTCCAGAGCCAATCATATGTGAGTTTACTATGTAGCAAAGTCTGCGTTGGCATTTGTAATGTAACTACGGGTGGAAAAAAGCTGTAGTGTTGTGGACAGATTGTTACCAAGAAGTTATTTGTTGTACCCCTAGGAAGCCGCAACATCGTTTTCTTTTACGCTAATATCAAGTAAAGAAGACTATAGGCTAACGTTGAGGTAACAATGCTAACGGTGAACTGCAAGTAAATAGTCGGCTTCATAAGTGTCTCAAGCTACTTTTATCAGTTACCAATAACTCAATATTACAGTAAAATGTATTTATCTACTTAACAATTTACTATGTATGACTCTTCTTTGCTCGTCATGTAGAATCTTCTGGAGCTGATCCATAACTGGACTCGTTTGTTTTGATGCACGGGTTGCAGTACCCACCTTTAACCACAGGATGTCATTCTTACTACATGCACCTTTAAATTTACTTTTGCCCAGAACCTGGGCAAAGGATTCATATATATGTATATATATATATATATATATATATATATATATATATATATATATATATATATATACATATATATATATATATATATATAGATATATATAGATATATAGATATATATAGATATGTATGTATATATATACATACAAGGGCGGCTTGCCAACTCCAGGTTGGGAGAGAGGTCCTGCCTCAAGTGGAGGAGTTCAAGTATCTCAAGGTCTTGTTCACGAGTGAGGGTAAAGAGGGACCGGGAGATCGACAGGTGGATTGTGGCAGCGTCTGCAGTGATGTGAACCAGTCTTGTTGTGGTGAGGAAGGAGTTGAGCCAGAAAGCAAGGCTCTCGATTTTGCGGTCAATCTACCGCCCAGTCCTCACCTATGGTCATGAGCTTTGGGTTAGGGTGCAGAGCTTGGACATTCGGGAGAGACTCGGAGTAGAGCCGCTGCACCACCAGAGAGGTGTTTCAGGCATGTCCTGCCACCAGGAGGCCCCTGGTCGACCCAGGACACGTTGGAGAGGTTACATCTCCGAACTGGTCCAGGAACGCCTTGGGGTCCTGCCGGAGGAGCTGGTGGAGGTGGCCGGGGAGACAACGGTCTGGAACTCCCTAGTTGGGATGCTGCCCCCGCGAACCTGATCCAGAAAGGTGGTAGAAGATGAGACGATATATATATATATATATATATATATATATATATATATATATATATATATATATATATATATAAAATTAATATTTTGGTTTTTTTATATACACGTTGGATTGTTGCATTACTTGTCCATTGCCTTCATAAACATCATCTTAATATCCACTCACAAGATATTCAGCTACACGTTTTTATTTTTTTTATTGTTCATGATCAAAGTTTCATTTCATACCGGCTTCATCATTGAGCATTTTTCTCTATATGTGTTGTGTTTGGTAGAGCTGTTCCAAGCAGACGTGGATGAGTTCTGCCAATACTACGGGAGGAAAGGTTCTGGATTATGCTTTCCAGATTTTTTACGAAGGCAACTTGTTGGGCAAGATTCCAACTACTTGGAAGATGAGAAAACAGAGGATATCAGTAGGTTTGTATTCTGAATTTAAACATTTTATTCTCATGGAAGCATGATTTTCAACTCAACCTTTTCAGCTGAGATATTCAACAGAGAATTTTTGGCATAAAAAACAAATGTGCTTTTATTTGAATTAAATGTGTGGTTCACTCATTTAAAAGGATACTTTGCAATGTTTTCACATTTTTAAATGATTTTTTTTGAGCCAGTGTGTGCTAAAATGACCCTTTACAGGGTTAATGAAAGGCCACCCAGCCTCTATCGCCCCCTGTGACTAGAATATTCCACTTGCAACTTCAGACTGGCGGGCTGCTCTGTTGGGACAGGCACAGCAGTCTGCTTCCAGCACATTTCCTGCATGTTTTAGATCATGAATACAGCTGATTTATTTAATTTAGTGATGAACCACTTCTGTAGATGCTAACGAAGGTTGACATTTCAGCTCTTAGATTAGGTGTTAAAATGACAAACGCACAGCGAGGAGACACGTTTTGCTGTCGGTTCTACCAAACAGACACTAGGGGGTGCTAAAATTAAGCCAACACTGCCTAGTCTCCCTTCATTCAATACTCTTGCAGTGCTCACTAGTAAGAATGAATGCCTTGTGAGTCGTACTCTGGGAGAAAAAAGCTCAGATACATTTGTAAAAACTATTATCCAATGGAACATAACTTTTTGCCAGCTGTTGTATATGCATTCCTATAAAAGTAGTTCAATCCATTCATGGGAATTCCCACATCAGTCAAAGATTATTATGTGACTGCATGCTGTTAATACATATGAAAATCTTCCTTGCTTTCCATTGGATTTTTGAGATCCTTCATCATTCTGTGATATTTTTTTATTTTTCTTGTTTCCCAGGAAACACAAACACAACTGCTACTGTGCTCAGGAGGTGTTGAGTGGTTTGAGGCAGCCGGTGGCTGTTGCTCACTGTGGCGATGGCTCTCAGCGGCTCTTTGTCCTGGAGAGAGAGGGAATCGTCAGGATACTCGATCACAACCTGGAACTTATCAAGGAGCCCTTCTTAGATATCCACAAGCTGGTGCAGAACGGCCTGAAGGTGGGAATACGTCAGCCTTCATTACATGTTTGTGACAAAGATTCAACAAGAGATTTTAGTCCTTACTGACATAGCATCACACAGCTGCTGCAGATGTGTTGGCTGCAATCCATGATTTTAATCACCTGTTCTTAGGATGCCTAAATGCATGAAGCTGCTGCCATGTAATTGGTTGATTAGCCATTTGTTGTAACAAGAAATTGAACACATGTCTTTTAAAGCTGGGCTCCATAGTGTGGCGTCATCAACAAGAGGAAGAGAAGATTTTGACATTTGAATGGCTATGGGGAGCCTAAGACACAATCATTTACTTACCTGCAAACGTGTTGTTTTTTTGGTGAAAATTGCCATTTTTGAAGCCAAAGATACATTCACGTGAATCGTGTCGATCCGAAGGGTCCGAAGAGTTATTTCTGGGGTGGGTGGGTTCCGAGTTTGCCGGTATGCTTCTACTTCTGGTCCATCGGTCCCCTACCGCCAAAAAATAAAAGTAAATGGGAGTCTGTGGACCAATAAAAGGTATTTTCTAATTAGATATGGGTTTCACGTATGATGTCCGTGAATTTTAATGACCCATGCCACTCTGGAAGCAGCTGGAAACCATGCCTCATTCCGCGCTTGCATTAACCATAAGTATAAGTTATATACTTGACTTTTTCCTGCTAAGGTATGCCTGACAACTGTTTAAAAATCTCCTCAGCTTTAATTGGGTTATGCAGGAGTTCCTAATCCCTCGCTTTAACAAATCAGCAGTGTTCAGGGCAACATCTAAAACCGACAGGAATCTGACACCCGCAATCTTTGTCAATGCTACAAAAGGTTAAAACAATAGTCTGCACAAGCTTCAATGCACAAAAGATAAATCCCTTTTCGTTCCAAACATACATTAATTCAATGCAAGTCAGTTTAGCATTCAAGCCAGGTTGGTGTGCTAAGCTGACTGAGGCGTGTCCTCTCGCAGTGCATGATTGGAATAGCATTTTGTCTCAAACCATATTTTTCATTTAAACTCAGGTTTCGAACTTGAAATTTGATCAATTAAAATAGTATCGGTCAGTTAATATAATATTAATACTAATGAGCGTCTATCAGCAGTCTCATACTCGCTAATATCCGATCACGTATTGTAGTTTAGCATTCAGAGAGAGGAGGAGAGACGCCTGTCATCCGGTTCTGGAGCTCATGCGGGCTTCTGTGAGCTGGATTCCACCCAGACATCAGTGAGCCAGTTGAGCTGATATTTTTAAAAGCTGCACACAATCCTTCCCTAGAGGTCCACGGTGGTTCTAATCTGGTTCCAACCCAGAAACCAGTTGGCCCGCTGAGCCGCACGTCTCTTCTGGTGGTCGGTTCTGACCTGGTTCTGACGGTGATCTGAGCTCCAGAAATCCGCATTTAAATGTTAAAACCCCGCCACGGGTCTCCGGAGCCCAGCGCGGACCTCCCTAACCCAGTACAAACCGATGTGGGCTACAGAAATCCGTCTTTTCAGCTGCACAAAACACCCTCAGGCACGGAGATAGAGGCGTTGTTTCTCTTGTCTGGAAACCCAGGGACTCGATGTCCAGACAGGCTGGAGTTGGTACAGCCTTCACACACTCTAGTTTATCAACATGAACACAATCCAAAACTAGTAAACACACACACTGACTGGATAACATGACCTCTCTACCCTACAACTAGCCACTCTCCACACTGAGCTGAGGCAGCCTAGCTTCCAACTCCCTTTGGTTGCGTCAGAGGTTCAGATTTAGAAAAAAAGCTTTGCTGAGAGAGGCCACGTTCTACTAGAAAAAATCTGCTGTTATGTATTTTAAAACCAAATATCCACAACAAGCTTTTTAAATAGTATTTTTGGACAGCATTTTATATGAATCAGAAAAAAAATTTACCTGCAATTTGCTCTTTAAATTCCTTAGATTCCTCTAGAAAGAATAAATAGCTGGAATGCATGGAGGGCACACTCCCAGACAGGAAGTTTATCTCTGTCACATGTCCCTTGCTCCGCTGCTGACAAGATGTGTTGTTTACAAGGAGTCAAACGGAGCGCTGCATTTGCATAAGCAACTGGTCCCTGCAGAATGCACGTCCTGCTCTTCTCAGCTCTCTTATCACAGTTTTGCCCAAGCTGGTCAAGGATAAAGTGTCAATTATGGCAATTAAATGCGGCTGAATCCCCTTAAAGTCCCAGGAGTCCTATTCTGTGATGTTGGCTGCAAAGTAAGTCTCGCTGTTTCTTGGGGTGGAAAGAACCAGGGTAGGGCTAAGGTGTTTACTGGGAGCATCAACAGGATGGAGCTGCTTTTGTACATACAGGCTCTCTAAGGCAGGGCAGATAACGGGTTTATCTTTAGCTGCATGCACATGCTTTGACTGTAATGTTCTGTGTTTCCTGTTGCTTGTCCATCCTCCTCCTTTCATGGATCCCCTCGGTGCCAATTTAACCAAACTGCACAGAAACAATAGTTTGTTGTGGCGGTGTGGGCTCCTCCTTTCATTGTGGGTGTTCTCCTGAAAGTAAGCCAAAACCCCTTTTCACCCTTTGCCCCTACCACTTTGCCCTATTCCTTTATTTTGTAACTTTGTGCCAGTGGCTAGGGGCCCAGTTTGTTTGAGGTTATAGAGCTGGGTCACGAGATTTGGACTGTTAGCTCTAAAAGTTCAAGTTAGAAACTTTTATTGTTCTTAAAAGCTACAAAAGCCCACTTGATCAATGTCGAAAGCCATGTCCCAAAGCTTTCAAGTGACCCAAAATATCACAAGGGTTAGGAGTTTATAACTCACTCAGTAAACCGGATGTCGCATGCTTCAGATTACGAGAACATTCCCAAAACATTTTAATTTCATTCAAACTGCTTCAGCTCAGTCTTCCTTTCATCTAGTCGAACAATTCTTTTAGAGAACTGGTCCGACTTCCAAGGTGCTTTTTCTAGACTTTGTTTCAGAGACTTGTGGTGATTTGTCTGTATTATCTTTAGAAAGGTGTTTCCTCTCATCTGGATTATGGGAAGTTTTAATGACCTTCTGCTATTGCTGCATTCTTGGCCTTTTGGTTGGCCAACTGGTTGTGCAACGCACCAGGCTAAAGACCAAAGGTGACAGATCATTTGCTGCTGTGGCCCCCAGACTCTGGAACTCTCTACCCCTGAGCCTGAGATCAGTGGACTCAGTGGTCTCCTTTAAAAAGCAGCTGAAGACTCACTTGTTCAAGCTGGCTTTTGTATGACCTTCTTCAACCACTCTCTCTTTATTCTGCCCTCCCCACTTATTCCACCTTCCTCAGGATCCACTGACTTCCCTCTTTCCTATTCACTCTCTCTCTTTCTTAACATATTTTCTTTTAAATCCTAATTGCCTATTTTTGCTCATTTTAAATATATTTGTAAATATTTTCTAAATGCTTTTTTATATTTTTACTTCTTTTTTGTTTTTGTGAAACGCCTCGTGATTTTTATCTTGAGAGGCACTATAGAAATGATATTTTCTTCTTCTTCTTCTTGTTTTTGATTGCGTCATTCAATAGTATGATTTTGTTTTCTAAGAATTCATCAAACAGTTAATTTTTTTCCTGATTCTCCTAAATTTGTTTAGCTTACAGCTGGTTTCAGCTGGTTTATCTTCTTTTGTGTATCACAGCTTCAACATGCAAATACAGATCAACCACCTCTTACAGCGGCTAATAACGTTCCTCAGGTTGTTAAAAATCAAGAGGAGCCAGTTGAGGTGGCTCGGGCATCTGGTCAGGATGCCTCCTGGCCGCCTCCCTGGTGAGGTTTTCCAGGCACGTCCAACTGGGAGGAGGCCTAAAGGTAGACCCAGGACACGGTGGAGGGACTCTGTCTCTCACCTGGCCAGGGAACGCCTTGGGATTCCCCCAGAGGAGCTGGCCCAAGTGTTTGGGGAGAGGGAAGTCGGGCCTCTCGACTTAGGCTACTGCCCCTGCGACCCGACTCCGGATAAGTGGATGAAAATGGATGGATGGATTGAAGTTATTAAACATTTTCTGTAATCTAGAATATTTTATTCTGGGAGTCGCTGTTTTTTAAGACACACAATGAGCCTTACTTCTGCATGACTGCTTTCAACTTTGCCTTGTTTGACTAGCGATGTCTGAGCTGGAGAACATTTAGGTTAAAGACTGCTCCAGATTCTGAACCAAACAGTCAAATTAGTGCAATTAAACTATTTAATAATTACTGCAATAAGATTCTACTGCACAAATAAACATGGCAACATCCCAATGGGAAAGTACTCCTTTATGTTGTATGAATGGAGTCTGTAGGTGCCTGCAGCTCACACAGTAAAATACAGATGGGCTCAATGACAATGACCAGAATGTGGGACGTCTACACAACCATGTGCTTGGATACTTCTAAAAGAAGGCATCCAATTAACAGGAGCACAACCAATTAACAAGAAACTAAGAATAAATTAATGCATGCTGGGAAATAAACTAATAAACAGTCTTGGACTGTAAAATGTGTTTGATCAAGTACTGGCCATTCTACCATTTAAATGTCCTATCTACAAGTGAAACTCAAAACATTAGAATATGGTGCAAAAGTCAGTATACTTCAGTAAAGCTTGGGGGGGGGGGGGGGGGGTAGAATGACTGTGTTATAAAGCACCATTAGGGGTTGAAGGACCCTAGAAGAAAACTTAGATCAGGGACAGATTTTCTTTCATAAAAGGACAAATTAAAAATGTTCATTTAGACACCGTCACTACTCTGTGTACCCTGCCCTGAGATAACATCCACTCCTCATCTTTGCACTTACACTCTCCGTTTTATGTGGCATGAAACCAGTACGTGACCAAAACAGAAGCCTTAGAAGTGAATTGAACAAAACGCTCCAACCATCTATTGATATGTTTTAAGTATTTGTGTGAATATAACAATTGTAAGAAAGCAATACACATATATATTTATATTTAAAAGCTGTGCATCAATTGTTACACATGCAACCATTTACTGTATTTGTTTTGTAGGGTGCAATTCAAACTTTGATTGCTAGATTTTACCGCGCTCATTCTGATGGAACTATGAGATCTCGTGATAACACCGGACATGTTTTGAACATATCTGGTCTGTTTTTCAGTTAAATTCAGTTCTAAAAATTGCAAAGATCTTCTGGCTTATAGTATTGTGATATATCGTATCGTCTCCTCTGCATTGCTATAGATATCGTATCACCAGATAGTCAATACACACGCCTAGTGAATGCACTAAGAAATAAAATGTTGAATTTACGCATCTAAGTCATGTCAACTGGTTCCAACAAACCTTGTAAAGAGTAATATATGTTTACAAAACAATATAAACGAATGCATATTACTCTACATTTGAGCAACTGGGTTTAGTGGAACTAGTTCACATGACTTAGGTAAATTCAACATTTCATTTTTTGTGCATATACGAAAATCTTTTAAATTATATAATTAAAACAGCGTTTCCAGGTGCAGCGTTTACAATAGGTTCACTCTCCTGGTATATCATCTTTAATCAAATTCATATTTTAGAAGAATTGCAGGAATGTGTTTTTTTAAACACAGAGTGTGTTTAGAAAACTCCAAGGCAGTGTATGGGACTTCTGCGTTCCCTCTTTCTGAAGGAGTTAGACGTTAGCAAGGGAGATCATTTCAACTGCTGCACATCTTGGTGATCCCCGTTTAGCTCCAGATCTGGGCCTCTGGCTCACTTCCTATCACAAGTTTATTTAGAGGATGTGGGTGACTGCAAATCTGTTTTCCATCACATGGACTTAACATTTCAGAATACGGTTTGGATTTTCTCTTCTGCTTTGATTGCTGACCCATTTAGTGCATTTATGCATTTATTTTTATTTGTCTGACGTGATGAGACACTCTTTTTGCCTTGGGGAAGTGGTCTTTCTAAGTAATGAGGGCAATCTTGTAAAGTATTACTTTTGTCAGATGTTCCTGTGTCATACTAAAGTACAATTCCAGTCATTTCAGAAATTTCAAAGGCTTTATTTAGAGGCTAACTGATATGGGGGTTTTTAAGGCCGATGTCGATACAGATTTTTGTAGAATTTTGTTGCCTATGGCTGATATATAAAGCCGCCTATTAGGCCGATATATATATATATATATATATATATATATATATATATATATATATATATATGTGTGTGTGTGTGTGTGTGTGTGTGTGTGTGTGTGTGTGTGTGTGTGTGTGTGTGTGTATATATGTATATATATATATAAAGGTCTTAGCAGCACAATGATTGTGAAAGACAACTGAACACTCACTGTGTGCAACATAAATGAAATAAGTCAATAAATCTCTTAATATTTATTGAACTTCAAATATAAAACAAACAGAAAACACTAAAACAACGGTACGTTGGGGTCCTTTGGGCCCTTTCCAGTAGTGGTGACAGTTGGCCATACAGGTGCCTGATATTTTTTTATCGGCGTTATTTATATATACATATATATATATATATATATATATATATATATATTAATCACCTTTTAAAAATAATTTCGGCCGAAATAGAAAAAATTGAATCTATCGGTTGGTACAGGATCGGCTCGGGGTCCTTCAACTGTCAATGACGTCACATGACTGCAAATCTACTCAGCTTTCACACACACGTTTTGGAAAGACATCAGCAGTTTTGTTAATAAATTCTTGTTTGTTGACACCTAAATGTTTTCTTTATAATTGTAATTTGTTAATAAAACACCATATTATCTTTGTTTTGTAAAGAATGTGAAACTGCATAAAACCAACATCGGACTGACAAAAAATAGAACAGTTCTTATATGTGAAGCCATATCTGTTTGTATTAATGTGGAGTTCGTCTGTATGTTTCCTTAGTTGGTATCTAAATACATTCTTTGACTCAAAATATTACTTGGTGTCTTTCAATAAAGTTCTTATATTTTATTTTGCTCCATTTCGTCAACATCAAGAGCTTTTGAGGGTCACCGTTTATCATTTGCTTATATTTTACATTTCATTTAGAAATTCAAACATATTTTCTCCAATAAGTGTTGATTTTTGGACAACAGGACTACAACCGCTAAGACTGCGACCGCAAATTTGTTCCGACCAATCAAAATCATAACGTGATAACGTCACTTCCGTAAGCTTCATGTTCAGCCAATCAACTACTTTGACGTCATCAGCAGTCGAAGGACCCCGAGCTGATCCAGCACCCGAGCAGATCCTGTACCGACACCGGCCTCTACTTTTATTGACATTCATTTTAAGCTGACATATTTGCAGTGTTGACCTTTGCAATTTGCCCTGATATTTTGTCATTTTACTTCTGATCAGATTCTGACTGATAGCAGCTCCTTCATGCATAATGAGTGCCTGGGGTTTGCCAGAATTTATGGATTTTTCCGTGTCTCTTGAGAATTCATATCAAGTCCTCATTGGGATTAAGCTCAGGGTTTTCTGGCCATGGGCCTAATTTGATGTTTTGTTCCTTGAGACACTATCACTTCAGTCATAAGGCACAGTGTTCCGTTACGTTGGAGAAGGCAACACCTCACACACGAATGATCTCAGGATTCTTTACTTTCAACAACACAGGATAGCTCTATCTTTTCTTATCCAAACATGTCTATTCCCAGATGCCACAACCAACCAACAAAGGGGATAGATTAAAAACAAGCTGCTTCCTTCAAGTTCTCAGCTGGTTCAATTCATTTTTATGGCAAACAGGGTCTTTGCAGATATTAAAACGAATGTTAGATTTTTGTCATTCTTAAAACATTTGACCACGGCTGTAAAGCGTTTTAATTGGCCTAACGAAAATATTGGTTTTATTTTTTGTTTGTTTACACTTTTGATACGTAATACCTGAAGGATCAGACTGCTTCCCCCTTATTTGTGCCTCAACACTAAAGTCTGCTTAATTTGTGGAATCCAGCTGTTTGAAAGAGACATCCCCACAGTCATGCAATGCAATTATTTTTCACACCTTAGCTCAGTATTCCATTCATTCCTTTATTAAGAGTAAATGAGAAAACAATTCAAAAGGTTAGGTCTGGTTTCTCTTGCCTGGGGGAAGAAATGCCATAGCCGATTATTACAGAAAGGTATGATGGATGGACCACCAGGGTAGTGACAAGTGATGTAGCTGCCTCCGGGATGAGACAAAGGTTTACATATTACACAAGCAATTTAGATGTTTTCTAAACATGTTGCCAAGACAGTGGGAGTTGGCAGCTCCCCTCTTGTTTAGGTTTCCTTTTTTTCCTCCCCATTTTAAGTCTACTCTCCTTCCACCCCCTCTCATCCGAGCCTTGAATCGTGCATGGATTTTGTGTGAATCGGTAAAGACCGAGGGATTGGGAAGCAAAAAGCACGGTCTGAAGCACTCTGCACTTTTGTGCTCTCTATGAACTGTGAGTGAGCTAATAAATTCTTTCAGCCACTCAGCGCAGTATTCACAAATATCCCCCAAAGATTACACACACAAATCACTGCACAATGGAGGCCACCGGGAGGGTCTGAGCATCACAGGGCCCCCCGACCCTGAGGACAAGCGCACACACAACCAGGCTGCAGGAAAGTCGCTGCAATGCCGTAGGGTGGGGGTGATGGGGACTGGAGAGAAGGTGCAGCTCTACCCAGAGTCAAATGTTTTATAATAGCTGGTAATGGCGTATTCAAGGGGGCCGATGGAAGATGTGAAGCGTAACAATGGAGAGTGCGAATGAGATAATAAGCTGGACTGTGAAAGGGAACTTGATGGACAAATATAAAAGAGGATTAGATAAGGGGGTGATGGAGGTGGCATGTTAGTGATGATGAATATGACCAAGGGGGTGATTCCAGCCCCACACTGAGGAGCAGAAGCCAAGCAGGGACATAATTAACTCCTAGATCTTTTGTGTTTTTCATCTGACTGCAGAGTGGTGATGAAAGGGGCCTGCTAAGCCTGGCATTCCACCCCAATTACAAGAAGAATGGCAAACTCTACGTCTCCTACACCACCAACCAAGAGCGCTGGGCCAGTGGACCTCACGACCACATTCTCCGTGTGGTTGAATACACTGTTTCACGGTAATGGACCAGTGTCTACTAAACATTCCATTCACCACCATCAAAAACATCAACTTAGGCCATGTACACACACAGCCAGGTTTTTATACTCACCCGCCCATCTAGGAAAAAACTTGGGTCCACATCACCTCCTGCATTAAGCATGTCAAGCTTGTAGTTCCCCAAATGTTCGGCGTCTTTGCCGAAAACCATTCCTTGGACGTTGAATAACTAGGTGGTGGGTGATAACTGTCCCTAATGTCGTCCTTTGCCTGTTGTCTTCTACACAGAGCAGTAATTGAGGTTGCAAAACAAGCGAGTGTAACCACAGGTCACACATGGGATGTCAGAGCATTTTTGTCGCTGGCAGTGATGTTGCGAAATCTAAAACTTTGGCAGTTTACGTCCACAAGCAAATGCTAACAATGGAAGATTCACAACTTTTGTTGGAGTTTCGAATCAAAGAATCATTACTGGTGGTGTACATCCTCACTTCTGTGTGAATGACAGGCCAAACCGTAGAAAGACAGCTTTGTTATGTGGGACACCCAGCTACGTGTGTACAGGGTCTAAAACTGTGGACTGAGAATGTGATTTTTTATATCCACTTTTGTGATTTTTACTTGTAACCATAGCGGCAAAATCATTAACGGACTTTCAGAGAAACTGTCGAGACTTTGGTCTCATAGAGACATATAAATAGGGCAAACCTATAGGGAACTAAAGTGAAGTAAAACTTATGCAATGCTTTGCTTTTACCTGTGGCGTTACCCAACACTCCTTTCTTAATGACCCATGTTTAAGAAAATAACATTATTTCACGATCATGTTTAAGTGTGATACTTTAATTCCCTTATTCTCAAATGAATGTTCGACTTAATGAGCTAATTATAATTATACCATTGCCATGCAGTCTGGATAAGCTCACGGCCCCTAATTTGAGGATTCTTTGGAGAAATTACCCAAAAAAATGAGAGGGTTTGATCATTTTTTTTCTTGAGCAATGTTTTTTTTAATTACCCAAAATAGCACATGATGCATCGTGGTGTATTTGTTGCTGAATCTGTGAAACCAAGTTCTCAACGTAGCACCTTGACTCCCCTTTTCCATCTCCACCCACCATCTTAGCATTTTGTAAGACGTTACTTTAGCTTTAGACTTAACGTCTCCAGACGACAACGTCTTCAAACTTATTTCGGGATGGATTTCGTTCTGCAAGTTGTGCCAGCATTTCTGTCATTTCTGGCTCATTATCACCCCACCAACAACACAATTATTCTTTCAGGTAATTACGGGGTGATGTGTGTGTTCATTGAAGGAGATGTTTCTAATGTCATATTTCAAAGCACAGTTACTGTGATCTGGTTTCAGGCCAGTTGTTAAAGGTGTTGTAGGCTGAATTCATTTATAAATTGTGTTTTTCTGTAGTGCAGTAACTGAAAAGTCTGCACCATTAAAGACAAAGTTCACAGAGAAACCATTTTTTACATGTTGTTTTAAATGATCCATCACTCTGAGTTTCACATGCAGGATGGACGTGAAAAATCTTCTACCACTGTTTCCTGTATGAGCTTCTGATAGCAAATAGGCAGAAAAAGGCACAGTTTAGAATAAAATGGCAGATCAACGTCATGCTGTCATTTCAAAGGAAACGGAAGTTTTGGTTTTATTACCCCCTAGACCATTTTAACTCATTGTAGTAAGTCTTCTCCTTGCTGTGTGTTCGTCTATTTAAAACCTTAATCTAACAGCTGAAATGTCTCCTCAGCCCTTATTAGTGTCTACAGGAGCTATCCGTCACTAAATCAAACAAACCAACTATGTTCACAATCTAAAACATGCAGGAATCACTTTACTTAGACTTACTGGGGGTAGCCCGCATAGTCTGAGGTTGCAAGTGTGGTATTCTGGTCATAGAGGGTGGTGGGGTCTGAGTGACTTTTCATTAACCTTGTAAAGGGCCATTTTAGTACATACTGGCTTGAGAAAAGGATTTTAAAATATGAAAAAGTTGTGAAAGTATACCTTTCACATTCATTGACTCACCCTTCTTGGCTCACAATAGTGAAGGCTGTTATTGGTTTAGCATCCAGGAAAAAGAAGGTCTCGACTAGTAGAAGCTAACCATTAGCATTAGTAACTCCACCACGCGGCATAACTCCTCAAGGGTTATTTTATTTGTGGGGATAAAACATCAACATTGCAAAGTAAATGGAGTCAGTGCCGAGTCATGTTGTTGTTAGCCAATCAGAGGCAAGATGTCCAAATATCAGGAAATAAAACTCCAAATTCTGCCGTCTTCCGCCACTTTCTCCTCCGGCTACTTTTAATGTTTTCAAACAGAGCATCTTACTACATTCCTACTAGAGCCCATTGCATTTGTATTAAAAATATGAGTGAACTTGATCTTTAACAAAAAAATGACAAGGCTTGTTTTTGCTTTCTGTAGCAAAAACCCAAACCAAGTAGACACCAGGACCGTCCGTGTGCTTATGGAGGTAGCCGAGCTGCACAGGAAACACCTCGGGGGCCAGCTTCTGTTTAGCCCTGAGGGACTGCTGCACATCATTCTGGGAGATGGAATGATCACCCTGGATGATATGGAGGAAATGGATGGACTCAGGTGAGCTGAAAGGTCCAAACAAGGTCCTATCTTTACGTTTAAAGATTAAGTTCTTTAACTTCTAGTTTTTCTATCAATGTAAGTTGATTTTGTGTGTTTGAATGCAGTGATTTCACAGGGTCCATCCTCAGAGTAGACGTGGACACAGAAATCTGTTCGTCTCCCTATTCCATACCACGGGACAATCCATACTTTAACAGCACCAATCAGCCGCCTGAAATTTTCGCGCATGGATTACGTGACCCAGGCAGGTAAGTGAGGATACTAATGGGACAGAATCACGCAGAGCAGCGTTTGCTATAAGAAACAATCTGCAAATGGCAATTTGTTGTTGATGTTTTTATCAGCTGTGCACATTTTACATTTTACTATTTTACATTATGTTTTTAAAGAAGAGCAGAAGAAATGCCAGGTATAAAGAATTTCTTTTTTCCACTAGTTCTGAATGTCCTGTGTTCTTTAGGTGTGCAGTGGATCAACTTCAGTCAGATAATGGGAGCCTTGTTATCCTCTGCACAGACGCCAGCGGCAAAAACACATCTGCTGGAAGGATATTGGAAATAACCAAAGGGAAGGATTATGGTGAGCCACAATTACCACCATTTTAAATATTAACTTAACTCATGTTTGAGCAAAGATGTGGTTCTGTTATCTTAATATTTCCTGTGATAAAACAGTGTGATCATCACTTTAGATCATACCATTTTATATTTATTCCCCTGATATCTGCTTTGATTAATGTCCTGGCAACTAATTCAGAAACAAGCCAAGGGTTGGGACCGGGAAGTAAATGAGCAGATCATGTGACCCAGACATATTCTTCCCCTGCATTGTGTAGAATTTCCAGGAAAGGTTATACAAAACTGTCATCAATGACGACATTTTACTCTAGAGCAGTTTCAAACCTGGGGTCCCAAAGTTTAGTGTGCGCTGAGGTTGTGAGGTTACCAAGATTATAGTTGTAAAAGCAACATTTATAAATCCAGATCACACACAATAGTACAATCAAATGTTTATGTAAAAAGCACGTCTGTGTGTCTGAATACATTTTGTAATTATTCACTTTTAACTGTGTGCCTGACAAAGGGGTTGGGGGGCCCTGGCTTGTCTTGGAGACAGGAAAGGTCCGCTACTCTAGTGGATGGCTTAGTGCTGTTAGAAAAAAATGGCTAGTTCCTCTCACAATGAGAAAACAACCAACAATACATTTTTTTCTGCATTTTGCATTCTTAACCAATTAAAAGTGTTGTTAGTCCCTTTCAGGAGTGAGGTAATGCTGACTTGTACATTTATTGCTTCACTTCCAATTTAGCTTTCTTATTTCCCCCAAAAAGCACTAATTAAACAGTGATCAATTTAGTTAATTACTGATATACTAGGATATGAAAAACAAGGATGCCATCAATGGGTTTGACACATCTATGTCTCTTTATAGAACATGAACCCTCTATCTATGACCTGCAGTCCAGTGGAGGGGCTCCACCTGTGGGGGCCTTCATCTATAGGGGGTGCCAGTCTAGAAGACTTCATGGCAGTTACGTGTTTGGAGACAAAAATGGGTAAGTCCAAACAAAGGACTTTATATATATATATATATATATATATATATATGCTGTATATATATATATATATATATGCTGTATATATATATATATATAAGCAGAAGATGTGCATCCTGTCTTTTTGCCTTTTAAAAAAAAACTATTCCTTGCATGGAATCTTGTCTTCACAAAGTTCCATCCATGAGGGGGAAAACACGTTTTATGTTACTATAACTACAACAGAACAGCCTGTTGAGTGTTAATTGAGATTAGACTTCCTGCCCGGTGTTGTTCACAACGTTTCCTTGGTTTGTAATTCATCCTGCTTTGCTGATGTCAAACAGTGATGCTTTTATAAGCAAAGGAAGTAAGTAGTGTGTGGGCACACTATCAGGAGTTGGCATTGTGTTTGAAACAATGTGTGGTCGGTGTAAATTCTGTATCTCATTACAGTCTGAGTGCCTATTGTAGCGGTTTAGTGAAGGGTTCAGCATAACATTTATTTGGAAACCTAAACTTTAGTAACGTCACAGTTTGAGCCATTTGATGCAAAAGGACAATGAATCATTGAGCTGACTTACACAAAAACCATGAAAGTTGTTTTTATTTTCATTAACACTGTTTTCTAAGTGTGCATGTGTGTGTGTGTGTGTGTGTGTGTGTGTGTGTGTGTGTGTGTGTGTGTGTGTTGGGGGGGGGGTGTCAGTGTTAGGCTTTTAAGGAAAAAATTAATATGATTTACCAATGAATGCTGGTGATGATAAAGACCAACCTGTGTTTTTGTTTAAGGAACCTGCGGATCCTACAGAAGTCTGCATTCGGGACATCCTCCAGTGGCGAACTGTGGCAGGAAAAGCCTCTGTGTTTGGGTTCTGCCAGTTCCTGTGGTTCTGTCCTTGTTGGACACATCTTGGGCTTTGGAGAAGATGAACTGGGTTGGTAGTACAACTGATCCAATCTGAGATCCGTGGATTTAACTTTCTTATGTGTTCAGTTTAGCTTTAACTTCTTATTGGCTATTTTTTTCTTTTAATTTGTCAGAAGTTGCGTTTTAACATTTTAAATATAAAAAACTTGACATTTTCATGGCTTGGACTTCCACCAGACATTTGCAAAATGCATTAACTGTCAGCTGTGGCGTTTCTAAATAAAAATCAAAACAAGATGTGAATCACTCACACAGCCATCACAAACATTTGATCACTGTTATTGTCAAGTCTTGGAGTTATGATGGACTATTTAAAGATTTTCTGCGTTTGATCATGGTTTGCAAGCAGTGCAAGAATCACATGTCCCAACGAAGGGGCCCCACAGACACATGTTTACAATTTCTACCCATATGTAATTTTCTTCCAGGCTTGTTCTTCATTAAATTATCCGCCTGTTTCCCAGTCACGAGTATCCAATTGTCCCATCAAACTCTTACCACGTCATGCAAAACTGCTCACAACTTTTTCATTTTTGCAGGTGAAGTCTACATACTAGCCAGCAGTAAGAGCATGTCACAGTCACAAAGTGGGAGACTCTACAAGCTGATAGACCCTAAAAGGTATGATCACGATGCACTGTTGTAGATTGTGGTGCAACTGAGTCTTTGTTCAATGAGTAGCTAGCTCTTCACTCCTAATTTTATGCTGTCTTGGTTTAGTGGTTTGCCATTCAAAATTTGGCACTGTCCTCTGCTACTGACTCCCAAGAAACCACTGATGATAGTTTATCACATTAAACGGCAGAGACACTCACTTTCCCCCGAGCCCTTCCACCGCACTCACATACCACTGTGGCCAGAGCGTTTATGCACAACATGTCATCAAATAACCACCTGCATAGGCTGGAAATTAAAAACACCAGTAGCTACATTGTCCTTCTAGTTCATGAAGCCCCTTTTATTGTGTATAATTAAAGAACAAGTGTACTCACATTTGAATACATTTGCATAGGTCTCTAGTGGGAATGAATGCCTTGTAAGTCATTCTCTGGGGTAACAAAGTTCAGGTGTGGGGACATAGAAGTCAGCTGGAGGAGAAAGTAGCTTATTTCCTGATATTTTGACATCTTGCTTCTGATTGACAACAGCAAAGTGACTCTGCACTGATACTGTTTGCTTTGCAAAGTTAATGTTTTATCTCCACAATGAACAAAAGTCTGGAGGAGTCCTGCCATGTGGTGGAGTTGCAAATGCTAACGGTTAGCTTCTACTAACTGAAACATGCTCTGCAGCCTTCTCCGTTGCTATTTAAGTTGGTTGGGTCCATGAATGTTAAGTGACAGGGTAACGTAGATCTGTCAGACTTTTCTGAACAGAGCGTTTTTCCATCTATTTTCTTTAAGATCATCTAAAGCCTGATTTATTCATCTCAGTCAGCTCCATGAGAGACGCACATGCATTGACAGAGATGTTTTGCTCTTTGACTTTTTCGTGACTTGGGGAGAGTGCAAAGCAATTCCCCGCCAGGACAACAGAGTAGAGCTTTTTGTGGTATCATGCCACAATTACAGTCACGTATCCGGTCCACGATAGTGTACTTGCTAATATGTTTACATATTTCAGATACTTTATAACTAATATAATAATTAGTCTTTCATTCTCCTCCACCTCTTTATGCAGTCACCACCTCTAGAACATGCTTTAAGCCTGCATTTCTAGTCATTTCCATCCATTAATAAAATGTTTGCTCCGTATTTCTTTGTACTTCTTCAGTCACAGGTGAATAAACGTTCACATTTTCGGACTTTTTCCCGTGATGCGTTCTTCTGTCGGTTTCGGGTCTGCCACTAAATAGCTTTTTACTTTCTAACAGGGCAATGGCGGTGCTGTTGACAAACTTGCAGGAAGCGGCATGTTGACCAATCACAAACTTGCGGTGTGTGTCACTTTCGATGGATATTTAAAAATTTGGGCATGTCTCCATCACCCTTTGTGAACCTGTCGGAGAACCCTTGCACCGACGGATAATTTCGTTGCTTGTTTTTGCACCAACGCAGACAAAGAAGTATAAATTAGGCATAACCTTTCCATTGACTACATAAACATTGATTAACATTATGCAGCATTTAGCCACTGTTATATTGGATGTTACTGTTATGTTGTTTCTACTATTAGGGAGCGGTGTTGGATCAGAGAAGTAGGTGAGAGAGAGAAGTGAATGAGGGAGTTAAGATGGATGCCTGATTCTGCTATATGTGACGTAGGTTAGAATAAAGCTTGGAAAAGGAATTCTACTTGTGATACTTTCTGAAACAACTGATGGCCATAACAGTAGTGTTCTGTCTCTTCAAAATTTACGTTCTATGCTTCCAGAACCCCTCAAGCTTAGCAGTTCAGATTAGGCCAGACAGGAAGTCAAACACGAAGCAGTGGAAAACATCCGGTAACTTTAAAAAAATGACATGCAGAATTACAGAAACTTAAAACTTAAAAGAAAGTAAAGCATATACCTTTTGGGATGCATGCTGCCATCTTTCTCTTTGCTTGTTATCATTTGAACGGCCAAAATCACGCGTGGTTTTGAAATTCTCCAGTGATTTTGCGACCTTATGGGTCCAGCTGTGTGCAACGCTTTCAATAAACATTTGCATCTGAAATTTCCCCAGTGTGAAGTAGCTGACCGTTGTTTACCACACGGGGAAAACAAGTTTATTACGTTACGCAACACTTACGCGTCCAGTGGAAAGCCTAGGTTATACTCAAGTTCTTGGTGGTAAAGTACCGAGGTGACGTGTGTGAATGTAGCCCCACTAAATGATAATCAATACCATGTGCACTCAAGTATTAGAAATCACTCTGATAATGAAAAACATTTGTTTCTCAAGATGGAGAAACTAAAACACAAAACGGGTCAAGAGTTGTGGTTTTGACGTTGTCACGTCAGGAAAGAACTGCTACAAATGCTAGCTTCATAAGAAGTGTCGAACTGACCCATCTGTTTTTTGGCGAGAGAACCCTCACAATATCAGCCCAAACTGTTTACGTGAGTAACAAAACTCCAATGATTTAGACATCTTTAGGTCCTATTTGACCAAAAGAGAATTTTTAAAAACAGAATCAAGCTCTCAAAAGGAGAATCTGGAAGCTTCATATTTACCATAGTAACATATTTGCAGCTGATTGTTCCTGGGTGATGACAGTACCACCCAGGCATTAGCACAGTTAATTAAACTACAGATGTTTCAAAGGGGCCCCAGTGACTTGTTTTGTATGTATGCATTCTGGCATGGCCGCTGGACGCATTTCTCCAACAGATCAGCTCTTTCCACCATTAACTGGATCTGTTTAGTCTGTGTAGAGCCTTTGGTGTTGGAGTCCTGACTCCTAATACTCACTAGCTTCATTATTAGGATCTTGTTACAAGGAGGATGGAGAGCTAGTGACGGGGAGGAGTAAACTGGGTAGCTAAACTGTCTGACCTATCAAGTTTGGTGGTCCAACCCATCTTTTCTCTTCCACTCTACAAGGACATCTAGACCCTAAAGCATATTCAGACAGAGGTCTGTTTTAGAGTCAAGTGGTTTCTGTGGTCCAGTACTGCATCAAATGCTATGTTTTGATCAGCTTGGTGTTTGGAAACACAGAGGCGGTGGAGGGGAAGAAGGAGGAGCCGTTAGGAAGAGAGTGGTAAAGACTTACAAGGAAACATCAGCCATAAAATCGCTCAGCAGTGTTTGTGTAAACATGTCCTGGCCAGATGACTTCATTTCTAGGTATTTGTTTGTCAGTTGGAGTACCCCTCCAATAATAAATAGGCCACCATGCATTTTGAAACACTTTCAATGTGTGTGGTTTGAGTAATGGTGTATTGGAGAGAAGAAGTGGTGAAGGGAGCTTATTTTGTGGTGGAGCTGTGGGATGAACATGTTTTAAATGATATAATCTTTTTATGATGACCAAAATATGTTCTGGATGTTCATAACCATTAGTCAGTGCACAGAGCTTAGATTTCAGAGGTCACTAATGGGTAAGGATGCAGGTATGTTTTGGTGTGGTACGCTACAAGATAAAGACAAATGAAACTGCGTTAAATGTGACAAGGGTGGGTCAGTTAATTTAATTTTAACCTCAATTACGATCTGGGTTTTGAGTAACTCGGGCTCCTTTCCGGTGAGAGTTGGAATCTGCCAAGGCCGCCCTTCGTCACCGATTCTGTTCCTAACTATTATGGGCCAGATTTCTAGGCACGGCCAAGGTGTTGAGGGGATCCATTTTGGTGGCCTGTTGGCTTAATCAGAATGTGATCTTCAGCTCTTTTCTGAAGTGGTTTGCGGTCAAGTGTGACGCGGCTGAAATGGAAATCAGCTCCTCTTAATCCTAGACCATGGTCTTCAGTCTGAAAAGGGTAGAATGCCTTCTGCAGCTCACAGATGAGGTCCTGCCTCAAGTGGAGAAGTTTAGGTATCCCGGGGTTTTGTTCACGAGTGAGGGAAAGATGGATCAGGAGATCGATAGGTGGATTGGTGCTGTGTCTATAGTACTGCAGGCATTGTCTCGGTCTCTTGTGGTGAAGAGAGAGCTGAGTAAGATTTTCCTCCAGGACTCCTCCCTGGTAAGGTTTTCTGGCCACATCCAACTGGGAGAACACCCAAAGGAAGACCCAGGACACTCTGAAGGGACTGCCTTGGGATTCCCCCAGAAGAGCTTGCTCAAGTGGCTGGCTAACCCTAACCTCTCTGCTTGACTGCTGCCTCCATGACCCGACACCGGATAAGTGGAAGAAAATGGAGGGATGGATAAAAACAAAGTGTTCATGTGTTGATTATTTGCTCCTCCCTCGCGGATTAATCCTGCGCTGATTCGAGTTGAAAATCAAGCACAACTCTCACATAGTGTTGGTAACTTCAAACCTCTTTCATTACTTTTTTCTTCCATAAGCATCTAACGAACAACCTAGCGATATTCCTGATAAGTATTGGCTACTTTCTGTATATCTTTGTCATCAATATTTCCTGCAGATTAGCAAAACACCCAGCCTGTGCTCCAAACCACCCTTCTGGACATTAGGAAAGGATGTGATGTGGGCAACTTTTAGGTCAGAGAAATGGTACACCGGTACATTTTCCCCCCGGAGAACGACAAGGCATTCATTCCCACTAGCGACCACTGCTAATGTATTGATTAAACGAGTCAACCACTCCTTTAAGATTGTGTGAAGGAGCAGAGCTGGTCAAAAATCTGCATCATTATCCTGCCGTGTGAACTGGGCACCCCTAGAAAATTGCTAGCCACACCAGAGAAGACCACTGTTCTTTAATAAACCTTATTAATGTTCACACGAATTATAGGGCTGCAGCTATCGAATATTTTTGTAATCGAGTACTCTATCGAATATTCTATCGATTAATCGAGTACTCTAATAAATTACTTTTGCGTTTGTAAACCATTATATCAAATAGCATGTTATAAAATATGAAAGACCTCTTAAAATGAGCAATTGCCAGTTATTCTTCAAGTTTTATTCAAAATTAGTTTTCAAAACTTCAGCACTTCAACTTTACTTCACAGTAAACAAATGTGAGCGGCTGCGGCCCAAACAGAACCAGAACTGCTCACGGCGCATGCGCAAACATGGCTCGCCAGCTGTTTCCCTATTAACACACGTCCGTTTTAATTTCTACACTTTTTCTACACTTTTCTCCCTCACATTAACAAGGATTGTCGAGAAAGCATGTTTGCCGTGGTTATGTCAAATTATACTGATCACACAACATTTATTTACTTTCTTTCGTTTTCCTCCGTCACTCTCATAAATACCTGTGTCCTCCTGCAGCAATCCTGAGGGACAACGGACATCAATAACAACATAGTAAAAAGTCCGACGTGTTGTAAAAACTGCTATTTTTAGCACATTTTAGGACTGACGTGTTGCTACCAGACGTACGGTGTGAGCTGAAACTGAGTGCTACAAATGAAAAAGTCGCACAGTGTCTGCAGAATATATAGAAATACAGGCTAAAATGCATTATCTTGTAGAGGCACAGAGTCCGCTTGCAGAAGTGACGTTTACATGTGGATGTTTCCTGGTCAGATGCTGCAGCTTGGAGGATGTGGTGTTGTGGTAGGCTAAATCCATTTTACAGTTTTTAAACTGGACTACGTTTTCCGCCTTACGACGTGAAAAATGGTCCCACACCTTTGACATTTTCTGTCTTTTTCGCACTCCACCGGGGTCCACGTTGTCCGCCATGGCTTAAGAGAAAGTTAAGGTTTGTTTTATTTTTGGGAGAAAGTTAAGTTACATTCGCTACTCGCGTGTGCATTCAGTGCAGTATATATGTGCGTCACTTATTTCGGTCCGGGTGAAACGTGACCCCGGGTGATTGCAAAGCCATGAATTAATTAAACATGAATTAAACGAAGCCTCGAGGCAGAGAATTTGACTCAAGGATTTTTTGTACTCGAATTATTCGAGGTACTCGAGGAATCGTTTCAGCCCTAAATATGTTAATAACATTTAGTCAGACAAAAATGTGAAATCCAATAATATATATTCAATTAATGAGAAAATAAATAATCAGAGTTTCTCCTGCTCAATATTTTCTACACAAAAGTTTAAATCTATAGTTTTGTGGATGTTTTAGTGAAGACAGCCACAGGTTAATTAAATAAAGAGTTCTAAAATGTTACAATCAATTTTAAAATATCATTTCACATAACTGTTTGAAATCTCTTTCTGAAAAAATTGCATTCATCAAATTTGAGGTAAGCGCGTTGGATGCATATTGTTTTTTTAATGAAAAAGAAAAAAGAAGCATGCAGTGCATCGCCACAGGCCAAACTCCCCCAGTCACCACACAGACCAATATGGTGTGCAACCCCCATAATTTTCTCTGGCAACCCCTATGAAAATTATCCGGGGGCGCCACTGCATACAGTTGGCCCTAAAATATTGCATTCATAATAGAGATGTGCATTGGTGAAATTCTGGCGATACGATGCGTATACAGGGGAGATACAATGTTTTACGACATATTGCAATACATTCAGTCAGATGTTATTAGCCATTTTTTGACTGAATTTATTGTAGGAAAATTCAATAAGCAGTTCTAACTGATAACATGTTTAACATGAGGTATCTGAACCATAACAGAGGGATACGTTTCAATGGTGGAAACAAAACCCACTGCACACTGCTGCAAACTAATACTACTACTACTACTACTACTAATAATAATAATAATAATAATAATAATAATAATACATCAACAGCAGAATACCCCTGGTGGGAGCCGCAGTTGAACCCATGACCCTCCCATCATGAGGCAACCCACTCTACCTCCTAAGTTACTGCTGCCCTTAACTAATGGCCATCATTTGAAATGCACCAAAAGAAAAGAAATTACACAAATGTTTGCATGTAAATTCAATAAACAGCTTTTGAATATCATTATAATATAGCTGGAAAAAGTATCACTATATATTGCCATTTTGATATTTTCTTACGTCCCTAATTCATAATGATAATAATTGTGATAGATTTGATATATGAAGCGCCTTTCAAGGCACCCAAAGTGCTTTTCATTATTTACACATTTACACACTGCCGGTAATAGTGAGCTACTTCGCAGCCACAGCCACCCTGGGGCGGTCTGATTGAGGCAAGGCTGCCATTTGCGCCATTTCCATTAGTTTTTCTTTTTGTTGCAGCTCCATACCACAGCTATCACACAAGGACAAAGCCAGGAAAGAATTTTTACACGTTCAGCTTTTGTCAGCTTGGCAGAGTGAATTACAGTGAGCAGAGAACTTTAAGAGACACCGTTAACTTCAAATTGGCCTCCTTGATGAACTCCATTAGCCATGGAAGTCACAAATGACTGGATGTGTTCTGAAAGCTTTCCGTGGGTGCTCCTCTGTGGGTTGTATAGTATAAGCTGTGTGGGTGGTGGGCTTGCGCGCACGTCTACGAGCGTGTGTGAGCGTGTGTTATAAACTAGCTCCCAGCACACTGCAGAGAGGGGTAAAAAAGGGCTTTTCTTTATTTTCCTATGCCTCTTAAATATTCCTGCATCTCTGCTGTGTTCCTCCCCTCAACAAAGCTGCTTGCCAGTCCCACTGAATAGCACTGGCTTCCACAATGCACAGTAAATTTCTAGCACAAATAAAACAAGGAACGAAGCAACAAAAGGAGCCCCCAAACAATGGAGTCAGATGACAAAACAGCAAAGGAGACCACACTGGGTCATTTGATTAAGCCATTGTTAGGGTGCACAATGTACACCACTCCAGAGCCCTTTTCTCACATATAACCTCACGTCAATCAAAATAGGCCCCACCAACTAACAGGCTAAACTCACACATACACACCAGCTAAATTATGACCAAACAGGTCACAGAAGAGCATCCACACCCCTCTGATACAGGGGGTATTTAACCTTTATCTTCCTCATTTAATGCCTCATCACCTCGGCTACCTTTGCTGAACTTAATACAACATTTTAAATGAAATATAAACATATGTTCAGTCATTTCCCTTTAATAATATCATTTGTCTTTTTCTGGCTATGCACGTAGCTCATGTGAGAACAGAGATGCTTTTTCTCCCTCCCATGCTCTCACACTTACACCACCCCTTCCAGAGTTGATAAATTCCCACAGTGGCTGTTGACCCAGCTGCCTTTTGTGGAGTGGCGCTACCAGCAGGTGCTGTTTTCACAGCCACCCTGGCAGTCATACAGACTGTTTAGTAGCGCTGCTGACCCCTGCCTGCTATTAACAGTGTTAGCTACAGACCCCCCCCAAATTCTCTGGGGACTTTTACTCTTTCTCTCTTTCCTTCTCTTTCTGTTTTCTTCGTTCTTTTGCATTTTTTTTTAAGTGCACGCAGCCTGCAACAACAAAAGCCAGCAGGCATGGAGTCTGGGGCTTGGTGCTCACGGGAGCATGGGAATCAACCCCCAGCACCTTCCATCAAGAAAATTTAAAGCCACGCTAACGTACGCATGGTCACGTTATTGTCGCTGCCATCACTCACTGTGTGGCATTTAGAGCATGTGGTAAGTCCAAGTCATTTTTGGGTTTTTTGATTTGTTCAAAAAATACCAAATTTTGTTACTATAACGACAAATTATTCCCATAATCATCCAGATTTGGGTGGATAGATGCTGGAACCAAAAGGGATCAAATGATTTTTTTCTTTGTCCACGCTTGAAAAAAGTGTGATGCTGTGACTGTTAAATGGTAGCAGGTAAAAATGGTGATCACCTTTAAAATCCAACTGCTGCTTTGTCTGATGGAGATGTTTTTCTGCATCAGCCCGAAATGACATTTAGTTTTGGCTTCTGCTGCTGAATGACCATTTGCTCTTTGGCCATGATTGATGAGATTTGTTCTCTCATTGCCTAAACATTACACACACACACACACACACACACACACACACACACACACACACACACACACACACACACACACACACACTGACCTCACTGCTCATGCTTCTCAGCTCTCATACCAGAATCAGTCCACACGAGTCCAGTTACCCTCCTTGGGTGTCTGTACTTGTGCACTTGTTCTCATTGTTTTACAATGTCTAACACACCAATATTTCTTCTTTTTTCACCACTATAAATGGACACATTAATCTGTTGTGTGTGTGTGTGTGTGTGTGTGTGTGTGTGTGTGTGTGTGTGTGTGTGTGTGTGTGTGTGTGTGTGTATGTGGGTGGGTGGGTGGGGTGGGTTAGTGTTAAGCAGAACTTACAGAGGCTTCACATTTGAACTTGATTACACACTAGCTGTATTAATTCCAGATTTTTTGAAGCGTGTTATGAAATCATTCAGTTTCAGCCAATTTGCTGATGTGCATGTCTGGATGTTTGTCTTAATATGAAACGATCAGAGTGCATCTCTTTGGTGTTCAAAACCTGACACACATGGTCTGGGGATGTTTGTGTCTTATGAACTTTCCAGATCCTGTTCATGTGTTATCTGGGGCTCAAGTTTTAACCCAGAAAATTAATTTGTCCAAAAAGTAGGAAAAATGTAAGATTGTAAACAATAACACGTACTGTACAGTTATTCATTAGTAATTTATTGACCATCGGCTGATAAATTATTGTTGAAAGTAATCATCTAAAAAAATGTCTAATGATACATAAATGTCAGATTTTAAAAACAAGTTGTTTTTTTAACTGAGCACAAATTCTTACAGTTGAGTACTTGTCGATACTAAGCACTTATGTGAATACTATACACTCTAACACAGTGGTTCCCAAACTTATTTAGCCGCGCACCCCCTTCTATGTCCCGACCATGTCGACGCACCCCCCCCACCCCCCCCCCACCCCAGCCCCCACATCGGGGCATGGCTATATATATATATATATATATATATATATATATATATATATATATATATATATATATATATATATATATATATCAGATGTCAAGCTAAACAGAAAGGGTTAAAAAAAATTCCCCATCACTTTCATTTTTTAAATAGTAATTAATAAGCATTCAATACCATTACAATTTCCTTTGATTTCATTTTGGATAAATGTTTAGAGCGCCCAGGTAGCACATAAACAATGCAATTTAACGGTTTTCTTAAAGTAGGAACGTTTAACCTGTGCGGCCAGAGCGCTCTCCTTCCTTCTGCTCTGCGTAAACCTGAGCTGATCACCTACTTGTGCGTAATCAAATGTCTATCGGGGACAAGATATAGCCATGATGTTCACTTTTACCTCAGACCGACTTATTGCTGTTTTATGGTGTGGCTGAATCTGCGATCCGCTGTCATGCGGACCGGAATAACAAACGCTGCAGTGGACTTGTGGTCAGGTTCACACTTTGGGAATCCCTGCTCTAACAGATGTCATACTTGATGTTACCCTGCTTTTCCAGACTTTGCTGCTGCAGTTTTCTTCAGCTATTAACAAAATCGACATTAAAGCTACACAAAATAAATGTTCTGCTTCTTCCTCCTACTGGCTGAAAGCTGAATTACAACTAGCATAAACACTGCCACAGCCTGCTGTAGCTAGCACAAACAACGAGCTGACACTAACGAAGTAAAAAGGTCCACACTGACAAAAATATTATTACTTATAAGTCCAGTAGCAACAAAGCCAGGTCACCATCAGTCCACAATTTTGTAAGCTCCCTCAGCTTCCTTAAAGGAGAGTAGGCCGCACCAATGCTCGCTCTAGTTTTAGCTCTTTGCTTCACCTCTAAATGCCTTATTCTCTTACTTTTACTTCTAGGCTCAAAAAAGCTAAATTCTTCTACTTCCTATGCTTTTTTTAATCGATGGTTGGTGTACTGAAAAAGCTAATTGCTAGCCTTCAAGTTAGCTAGCAGCATGGGAAATATCTATTGCTGTAAAATAGGTAGAGACCTCCCACTAGTGTTCCTACCTGAACCACAAAACTGTTACAGTGACAATGTGCAGTTTTCACCATTAATCTCTGGAAACATCCATTGACATGTTGTTAAAAAGTAATGAAATTATGCTCAGTTGTTGGAAAATATTGGCAGCCTCGTAACATTTAACCATAAAAATCAAGTATAAAGTAGATGAGAGTGGGTCTAAGTCTCTGGGCAACGCCATCTTAGACACACAGTTTTCTTCTACCGGAACGCATTAACTGATTTATAACAAGAGGTTACAAAACTTTGACCATTCATGAACATTGTTGTTTTACATGTTTACCTGTTTGCTCGTTGCCAGTGATGAAAGGGAGTCTGGTGTTCCTGTCATTTTGCTGGTGGTTGAACAGTCTGACGAAGTTGCACCCAGGGCTTTTTTACACTAATGTTATTATTATGCGATTACTCAAGCACAAAAATACCACTTACTTGCAATGATTTTGGTATGTACTGCCCCCTATCGTCAGGGAAAATACACACCCTCACTTTAAATGCAATTTCTGGTCAGCAGAGGGCTACAGAGTGCTGTCCAATGTGAAGTGGCTCACGTTTCTGACTCAAAAACCACTGAAACCAGTTTGAAAGCAATAGCTTGAATTGTTAAAGCTTCTTTGGTGTTGCTTTAATTTTGTATTTTAAATGTTTCATCGTTGTGTTGAAAAAGCTATATTTCATTATCGTTTCTACTTTACCGGGTTTAGTTTAGAGACTATGTTCTGGAATATACTGTACCTCCTCCACGCGGCTGAGATTGCTCCCTCTGTTGCCACCTCACTGGGAAGTGAACATCATCTTAAGCTGAACGCAAAGGTGCCACTAGGTGGGCCTCTCCTCTTTCTGTTCTGGGCAATCAATTCTCTGGAGAGTTCACAAACAACGTGTAGGTGCTGCAGCCAACACGGACGACCTCTTCATGTATGACTTCCTTAACCTGTTGTGGTTACCTGGGAAAGCACCTGTGGAATCTAGCAGCTTTGTGTTTTCTTTCTTCATCAACCAAACCGTAACTGTGAAGTTAAGACTACACAAAGTGGTATCGGAACACTTTTATGAATACACTTCCACACGCACGCACACACACACACACACACATGTAATGCATTCCCATGTTGAATAGAACTTCTCCCATGCAGCCCCATCTGTTTAGATTTTGTTTCAGTCAATGGGGATTCTGTATTAACAGGATGATTTTGGGAATTTCCCATGTCCGTTTTCACAATATCTTCAAAAATATCACAACAAGAAATGTGCAGTGATCAACTGTATTTTGGAAAGTAACTCATCAAGATATCCAGAAGAGAAAATATGTGTCTGCCTCTGCTCCCTGAGGCTTCATTCCTCATCCTGATTTTCTCTCATTCCTTTTAACAACTGCTGCAGGCCTCATGCCCCCAAGGAGTGCCAGCGTCAGCTGCAGCCTCCAGAGCTACTGATGACAGCGTGTTCCAGATACTGCAAAAATGGACTTTGCACGCCTACTAGCAAGTGTTGCTGCAGCCCAGGCTGGGAGGGGCCCTTCTGCCGTATAGGTAAGCATGGTTAGATGTATGATATGGAATGAAATCTATGCGCCTAACTCTTTCTGTGGCTTCATTTTACCAGCCTTGTGTTTGATAACTCTGTTTCCTTGTGACTGTAGCCAAATGTGAGCCAGCCTGCCGCAACGGAGGAGTGTGCGTGGAGCCCAACAAGTGCATGTGTAAGAGCGGCTACTCTGGAAGTCAGTGTGAGAAAAGTGAGCAGGGCATGCCCAACGACCAGGAGAAAGACGGCATCCTGGATCACATCATCGACATGACCTCATATCTCATAGACCTGACCAGCTACATCGTATAGGAGTGTGGGGGGGAGAGCTGCTCTCCACCGTCGTCCTCACATTGACACAAATCTACCTATCACCACCAGCAGGCTCTAAATAAGGTGTTCTCAATGAGGCTGTTTAATCCCCCTCAACTAAACTAACACACACAAACAGAATTCCCCATCCGACTGCGACGGATCCACACACAGAAATCTCCCTCTTTCCATCTATAAGCTATCTGCTCTCGAGCACCAGGACTGGTATCCAAGCCGTGTTCACATTTCAGAGACCTGAAGATCCTTCACAGCTGGCTTCAGAGCAGCAGGAACTCTACAGAAAAAGGCCGTTTGACCCAAGACTTTGGTCTTTTCTCAAGCTACCTGCTGCCTTTTGTAAAATACTTCAAAACCACAAGTCAAATGTGTTTGTTGATTCTGCAGAATCAAAACTTTGAGTCCTCTGGCGTTTGGAGTACTAATTCATCCTTATAGTCTATATAAACCCATTCAATAAATGTCTACATACACAAACAAGGAAGGAAGACGGGTCAAGGGTCACATTGAGCCTACATGTTGTCTCATCTATGATGTTGTGTTTAGTTTGTGGGCACATAGTCATAATGAAATCAATTTAAAGATGCTGGAGTTCTTTTTTTAGCAACATTCACCTGAAATCAGAGTAAACAAGCGTAGGACTGTGTTGAAGCTGATTTCACTCTTCCATTATGGAGTTTCTGGCTTTAGTGCATTGTATTGATTTCATCCCTAAAAATGAATTTAAACAACAGCAGTTTGACTTTCACACACACACACACACACACACACACACACACACACACACACACACACACACACACACACACGCACACACACGCACACACACACACACGCACACACACACACACACACACACACACACACACCACATTATCATAGATAAGGCTCAGCAAACTCCTTTTATTTTGTCACACACACTGAAACTACAACCCAAACTTAAATCTACAAAGGGAAAAACCATCACAGTGATGTACATTTGCAATAGAGCTTCACTAAGTACTACTTAGCTTTGCAAAAAAAGGAAGAAAATCTAGCATTACTATTATTATCATAGAGGAGGGTCTATTTTTTTAAGCGTAATAATATATGGGAGAATATGGTGTTTATAGAAGGCAGTTTTACACTAAGCTTTGTCAGGTCGTGTCATTTCATGTTGTACTTTATATATATATATATATATATATATATATATATATATATATATATATATATATATATATATATATAACCTTAAAAAATACATGTGTGACTTTTTGTTTCTTTACTTTTTTCTTTTCTTTCTAATGCATGTCTGTGCCTGCATCAAGTAATTCAGGGCAGTTGGGGGAGTCAGTCTAACTCCTTCCTCTGACGTACGGTTATATTAGCGCTGTCAAAAATGTGTCTCTGTTGTGAGATGATCAAAGATCGGGTCGGGCCTCTAAGTCACCGTGGAAGCGGCTCACAGTCGGAGGAAGATTTTGTCCTTGAAGGGTGGCTTTCAGATTAACCTAAGGAGGAAAAAAACAAAAGATCAGACTAATGACTCCTGCACATCGTCAGAAAATAGTTGAACGCAGCTGGAGATGTCAGGAGTGTGTGAGTTGCCAGAACAAGACAAAAACACACACACACACAACGTTATTCTCTTCCACCATGAATTCAATTATCTGCCATTTTTTAGGATTTGTAAGACCAACCTTTTCCTCCTCTGCATTCATCTTACGAAGCAGGTTTCAGGCACTTTTCTTAATGAACGTTCAGCATCCATAAATGTCCTTTGTCTCTTGCTTTTCTCAGCTCTGCCTGATTTTATCTTTCAAAAAAGGAATTCATGCTGTAAAATGGAAAATCAATTTTCTTTAGCACTTAATGTGAAAGTTGCATTTGTAGCTGCTGAGACGGTGTGGTGTGAATAGAATAACCCTTTACATTATTTAAGTAGTTACACAAATAAAATAATTATTTAAGTTCTCTATTTTTTTTTACCATTGTACTGTATGTGACATTTTTTATTCATGTATTGTAAATAAAGCTAGGGATAACGCTGTTTTTCTTCAAAAATATCAATATGTCTATTAAAATTTATAGCATGTCTTAATGAGTTGTCTCTTTTGCATAAGTCTCATTGAGTTGTATAATATATATTTTTTACTTTATGCATAATCTACCATATAAATAAACTTTATGTAAGTCAGGTAGTCAGAAAGCAACAATTTATACGATTTTTCTACCGTTGCCTCCAAATTTGTAGTTTTTCACAGATTGACAGCCTGATTCACCGTGTTGACGATGAGCTGGTTTCAGTTCCAAGCTTTATCAATGATTTTTTGTTGTATTTACAACAATCGCTTGGTCTGTAATGATGACGAGGGAGCTTAGCAAGAAAGAAACAGTCTCAGTTTACTGAATGATCTTTGTTCTAATGTTCACCTGTGATCATAAACTTTGGTAGTGACAAAAGAACAAGATCACAAACACAAGCAGTTGAAAGAAGTTTCCTCCATAGGATGGCTGGAATCAGCATTAGAGATGGGTTAGCCAGGAGAGACTCTGGATAGAGCCACTGGAGCCATCTCAGGCGGTTTAGGTATTTGGTCTGAATGCCTCCTGTGTGTTTTGGATGCGTCCTGTCAGCGAGGTGTCCCCAGGTTGACCCACGGTATTCTGGAGGCGTTATATCTCCATGCTGGCGAGGGAAAGCCTGAGGGTCCGATTGGTGAAAATGATGGAGTATGCTTAGCCTCTATGCTGCTTCTAGCCCTGCAACCTGTACCTGGATAAGCAGACCAAAACAGATGGACAACCATCTTGGTTAGTTGTCAGCACCAGCTCATCGTTGGTCAAAGCAGCAAGGTTGTAGGCTGTGACAGCATCTCTTTTTGCCTCTCTAAGTTGATGCTTTTGGTGTTAAAATGGTCATAGCATTTCATGTTGTCGTTCTTTTTTAAAACACAGAAACGGTTTTGTTACCTGTTATTGACGCTACACTGCCGGCAGCCGTCGGCGAAACTGTAGCGTCAATAACAGGTAACAAAACCGTTTCTGTGTTATAAAAAAGAACAACAACATGGAATTAGAAATAACGCACAGCAAGAACACACTTAAGATGGTCATAGCTTTGTACTAATGTGCTGAGTTCAGCATTGCTGCTGAAACCCACAGCCTATTCTGCATTAGATGTTTATTACTGCAGAAACATGACATCCCTGCAGGTATCGCCCAGTCTGCACTTGAAGTGCCACAACTAGCCACTACTACCACAGTTCATACCACTACCCAAACATCACCTGTCGTCACAAGGTTAGCATCATGAGTGCGATTCTAAACACCTGAAAGGATCTTTCTCGTTGTGTCTGGGCTCAGAGAACAGCCTCTGCTTCTTCTCACGCAAAGAAATCAGCTAGGACCGGAGCACAAGCTGGCTGTATTCCTCTGGAGATTTTACAGGAAGAACACACTAGAAGGAGACCCAGAGGCAGGTCAGAACTTCCTGGATGAATTCTAAATCTTCTCTGGGAAAACCTTGGGACCCATTAGGTGGAGCTGGAGAGTGTTTCTGGAGAAAGAGATCTCTGTGTTTAACTCTAGAATCTGTTCTCATTGCAATCTAACCTTCCACAAGGGGTGGGAAATAACCTTTTCATGTAAACCCAAATAAATAAAAATCTATTTACTATGCAAAATGACAAATTACAAAAAATACATATGCCTTGCAAATTTGAAATGAGCACACAGAGTAAGCAAAATCCAATAGAATGATGGGTGCCTGGTCGTGCTATTTGCTGTTTGTGTCCCAATGTAAAGTTAACATCTCATTAGTCATCCTCACACACTGGTGAAATTACATCTCCACATTTGACCCATCCCAGTGTGGAGCGGTGAGCTGCAGCAGCGGCTGAGCTCTGGAACTATTTGGTGGTTTAACCCCCCCAGTCCATCTCCTAAAGCTGAGTGACAAGCGAGGAGACATTTGGTCACCTTTTTAAAGTCTTTGGTGTTACCCGACCGGGTTTGAACACCAATGTCCGAGTCCCAGGGTGGACACTTATACCACTAGGGCACTGAGAATGTAGAAGGGTCTGTTATAGCTTTACAATAAAGGTAAAGAACTGCTTGATTTGACTTATTCTGGTAAATCAGAAGAAACATTTCTGACTAACTCTATTCCCATTAGTCTTTCTTTGTTTGCAGAGTTGACAATGAGGACCTGCGGCATTCACAACCCGAGCCCTAGTCGTCCTGCACATTGTTTCCAGTTCAAGGTGAAAACTCTTCAGCTGCAGTGGAAAATCACTGCTCTGTTTCAGAGGTACACAAACACCCGGCTGTATGGCGACGCGCACGCAAGAGCAACTGCTGATGGCAATATTAATTTCCTTTTGAAAATACCAATGAGGCTTTTGTGTTGTATCATGATAAGTGAGTGGAGACCACCCACCTCACTGTGCCCCTATCCTCTCCCCTCACATCCACACACACTTGCAGAAAAAGTGCACACACTGCCATATTTAGAGTAATGCGATACCAAGTTGTCTACGCAACATTCAGATCCAATCGAAATTGCATAAAGTGGAACTGTCCAATGGCGCTGAGAGGTCCAGCATTTATTTGAGTTTATATTCTATCTATGGCATGAATCATTACTTTTCATTTGGAACCGTTTTCTTTCTCCCTCCCAAAAAGCTCTTGTCTGGCTATCTCTCTACAGCAGTGTAACTCAGTACTTTGAATAAACATGAGAAGTCTGTATACCAAATATTTGTAAAACTGAGAAGGTTGTAAGTTTGTGCTACAATGTTGTATACATGACTGTGAGTCAGAACAAGTGATTCTTATAGGGTAACAGGAGGGGACCTTCTGAGGGAGGAAAACAATAGTCCAGTGGTGAAAACAAGACCCATTATTTCTTACTTTTTAATCCAGATTGATGTGAACATCCATTAATTATTCTGTGTTTACCCATGTTTATGTTGTGTAGTACATTATTCACCAAGGTTTCTGAGAACTACAGTCAGTATTCAATAAATGTTGACAAAATTAAGTGATGCACGCACAAAAAATGTGTGCTTTTAGAGCAAAATACTGACCGTTAAGATGGATAACATTACTGATAATCACCATTCCTCAGTCTGTCACAGTGTGTGTTTTCTACGATGGTCCTCACAGAGCTTGTGGTGTTTTGGTGCACCTGGACTCACGTCTTTGTTTCCACTCATTCATCAAACAACTCAATTACAAGGCTGCCCACAGAGCTTGCATGTGGAGCATCTGCAGCCACACCCACATTAGTTTAGTCCCTGGTGCCTTCACATGGCTGACCTAATTTGTTGGATGTTTAAAGTTTCAATAAATACGCATTTTATAGTTAAGTAATGACAAAACAGCCTAATATCTCAATCATGTTGAAAGATTGATTCAATTGGAACATATTTCTTTCTCAGTCGGCTGGGAGGTTATAAGTTTCCGTCCTTTTAAAAAGACCAAAGAGGGACGTAGTTACTGTTTACAATGTGCGAGCTGAGGGAGTTGCCAGGGCTGCATCGGCAAAACACTTCTGCGTTAGGATTTGTAATTCAACACCAACCGGTAAATAACAACAGTGTTGTGGGAAGGATGTAAGCCAGTAAACAGGATAAACCCAGATGTGATTTCTTGTAAACCTATTAAGCCACAGCACCTTTTTGTTTCACTCTAATATCAGGTAAAGACGGATAGAGGCTAACGTAGAGCTAACTTCATTGTATTTCGTGGTCCTTTACGGAGGAAATTCCAATGAAACATTTCATCAAGCCTCCCACGAGCTGAACAATCAACCACACAGCAAGAAGGATTCATCTGCTTTGCTAAATCCTCCTCCCAATGTGCAAAACATTTGTATTATAGATGAAATATACTTTTTCTTGTCACACAATCCCGTAATGCAGTGCAAGAAACATAAACATTGATGTCACAAAAGATCCTCCTATACTTCTGGCTCCGTCATACTTACAGACACTGATACAGACATATACCTCCGTTTTGGGCACTCCACTCAGAGAATCATCTTCAGCTCTCGCACCCAAGGTGTTCTCTATGGCAGGCTCAAAACTCTGGAATGAGTTACCCTACTCTGTAAGGGCTTAGCCCTTAAGCCTGATTCATGTTTCTGCGTCATCTCCAAAAGGGAGAGACACGCACGCACGGACGGAGATGTTTTGCCCTCATACTTCTTCGTCTCCTGGGGAGTGTTGCAAAGTAATTCCCCTCCAGGACAGCAGAGGGCGTAGCGCTGTTCTGTGGTATCCTGTCATGTATCCGGTCCAAGATAGTGTGTTTATATTGTGTTTTTTTGTAAGTAAGAGACTTTTTAACACAGACAAATTTGTCTCTCAACCTCCTCCACCTCTTCATGCGCTCGCCACCTCTAAACCCATGTTTCCTGTCATTTCCGTCCACAAATAAAACGCTTGCTGCACATCTTTTCACTCCTCCAGTCACGGGGGAATTAAACGTTCATGTATTTAGAGTTTTTTCGCGAGGTATTCTTCAAACTGCTCGGGGTCTGCCGCTAGTTATCCTCGGCTCTCTTTATGTTTTTGAGGGCGCAATGGCGGCAGTGTAGACGACAGCGGCGTCCTGAACAATCACAAGCTTGCGTTGTCCGCCTCGACGGACGGATGTTTAGAAAAGAGAGCTTGACTCCGTCCGTCCTTGCGGAGCTCTCCAGCAGCCTCGCAAGGATGGATAATGGCGTTGCGTGTCTCCGCACTGACGCAGACGGAGAAGCATGAATCAGGCTTTAGTGGTTGTTTTTAAGGGTAGGCTAAAGACATTTTTGCTTGACCTGGCCTTTACCTCTGGCTGTTAGAATGTTTTCATCACAACTTTTATGTTCATTTACTTTTTTATTCTTGTTTTGTTATTTTATGGTTTCTCGGTCCAGCACTTTCACCCCTGTGCCTGAAAGGCGCTTTAGAGATGAAGTTTGAGTTGAGTTGAGTGTTTAGGATAAATTAGTTCTGTACAGAGCAAAACAGCAGCAGATCAAATCAGTAGTGATTTGTCAGATACCACCCATGTTTAAACCTGACAGGCCTCTGGAAAGTCGCTCCCTGTAATTGTGATATCACTTTAAGGCTTGTTTGACTTTCTCTTTGGCGTGAGTAACTGTTTCCACAATGATCTAACCGCTTTACCACAATACCACAAAACAGTGGGAATCCCTGGTAAATGACAAGGATGTTTTACATTTAGTTGAGTTTGATGTCAGCAGATTTTGTTACAGAAGTCAGGGAATGTTCCTTAGCCGTTTAAGCTCTAGTGACTGGCTCACCTTGGGTCCTGGTTTCCACCTGACTGAAGAAAAAAGAAAAAATTTGTTGGTGTCAAAGTGGGGTTAACTCAAATCAGATTATCTAGAATGTTCCACATATTATTGATATTAAATGCCTTTAAAAAATAAATGATTTTAAACATGAGCTCTGCCCTAAATATCTTAAGATGAAGTTTTAAAGCAATAATAGTGGATTTCTATAGTTTATCAGATGGATTCATGCTTCCTCCATTTCGTTCATTTTCCTCTCATTTTCTTTCTTTGTCTTGTTTATTTAATTTAATTTATTTATTTATTTATTTTTTGCTCCTGGATTCAGAGCTTGTTTACACCATCAGACCACAAGACTGACTCGCATCCACGAAATGATGCAATTAAGGTTCCTACTGGGGGCTCAATCTGTCACGTTAACACTTGCTAAACCCCCACAGAGAGATGAGAGCATCGTTGAGTGCCGGGGGCCTCAGGTAAGGCTGACAGAGGAAAGGGAAGGTGTTTATAAAATATTGAACAAGCTTTTTGCTCTTCATGGGAGCGGAGTGTGTTATTACCCAAATGAAACAGATGTAGGAAACTTCAATTTGGAGAAAGGGGAAACGTAGAAAAACATAACGATCAAGACAAATAATAGAAAGGAATCACCTTATGAGCTTGATCAGGCCAGAAAATGCAGGTCAGAAATAGACTCTTTAAAACAGTTGTCCAAAAATGACAGAGTCTTCACTAATACCATGCAGACGCACACCTATCTGGAATAATCCTGATATTTTGCAAAATAACAAAATTATGCAACTTTCGGACTGGAAAAGTAAAGGAATCCTTTACCTGGAACACATATATGAAGGATTGGCCTTCATTCGATTTAACAGAATAGTCTCCCAATTTAGAATAGATAAGAATAGCTTTTTAGAATATCACCTAATTAAATCTGTAGTCAAACAAAAATTTAAGCTCAATATAGTAGAATTAAAAACACCACCAAGGGTATTAGACTTCTATGAACTCAAACCCCCCCAAACTACTGTCTAAAGTTTATGAGACACTGTCTTAAACAGATGATAGAATAGCAATCCCTAGTGAAAAATGGGAGGTGGATCTATCAGTCAGCTATGACCAGAACTTCTGGTCCCAAACTTGTTTAAAAACTTTTAAAATGATCAGACACCCCAATTTACAACTAATTCAGTACAAAATTCTACACAGAGTACACTATACAGGTCATTGGATGTTCAGGATGGGGTTTGTGTCATCTGACACCTGTACACACTGCACAAACAACATTCCTGACAATTACATTCATGCACTGTGGTCCTGTCCACCTGTGCAGGAATTTTGGGGTAGAGTATGTGAAGACCAGTCAAAGTGTCTGAAATGTCATATCCCAACTTCCCCCTCTCTTTGTTTACTGGGAAACCTGGACAATGTCCCCATTAAAACATCTTTGGTTCACGTGGTTCTGACTGCCATATGCATCGCTAAGAAAACTGTCCTCATGAATTGGAAAGATAGAGATACTCTTTGCATTAACTAGTATAGAAATATTTTGTTAGATCATATTGCACTTGATACAGCCTCTGCTTCCACTACAAGTAAATCTCTATGGGCTCCTTTGATCGTTTCCATCATATTGTGATGATGAGGGGGGGTCATTGATAT
Organism: Nothobranchius furzeri; assembly: GCF_043380555.1. NCBI lineage: Eukaryota > Metazoa > Chordata > Actinopteri > Cyprinodontiformes > Nothobranchiidae > Nothobranchius > Nothobranchius furzeri. Next base: position 10,847,501 of record NC_091744.1, on the reverse strand, counting down.
TGTCCTGTGGGATGATGTGGGTGATGGGGTGGAGGGTCTGAGTTTGGAGTATCTGGGCATTCCCTGGAGGTGGGTTCACTGGGGGTGTCTGGGGCTAGGGGGTTGCTGCCCCCCTCTGGAGGTGCTTGGGTTGCCTCATGGGGTGGGCTACTGACGGTTGTGAGTGGGGCCCTTTGGGGGTCTTGGCGGCGGCCATGGGTTGCTGCCTGGTGGCTGCATTGCCCCTAAGTGGGTCTGGGTGGGGGCCTGGGGGCTCGGGGCCTGGGGTTGGCCGGCTCCATGTGGGGATCTGGGCGGGGCCTTGGGGGTTGGATCCTGACATGTATGCTGCCGAGAAGAAGGCGGGAACATGCGGCAATGCCTGGCCCGGGCTCAGGGGCCTCGGGTAGACCTTGGTTCCTCTGCTGTCCCATCACGGGGGAGGGGGATGTCCAGGAGGGGGAGGACCCAACCTTACCTGGATGTCCTATGTCTTATATATTGGAAGCTGTGCAAATGCAGGGATGGGAGTAGATATCCTGCTGGGGTGGGGCTGCGTTGGTTCCCTCAGACTCCGTGGAGCTCTGCGATAATGCTGCTTTGGGCCCTGGCAATGTGGGCTGGGGTCTCCATGCCCTGGATGGCATTTTGGCAATGGAGGTGCCGATTGGGGCCTGTGGGGGAGCTGGCTCCCTGGATGGCTTAGGCCAACCACCCATTCCTCCCCATCCCCACACACATTTTTCTCCTCCTGCACCCTCACATCATCACACAAACATGCACATAGGACCTTGTGGGGTGGACAAGTCAGGGGGTGCGGGTATGGGCCCCATTTCCGCATTCCTGTGGCAGACTGCCCCCAAATTTTATTTGAAAATTAAACACTTCCACCAACGACATTCCACGAAGACACACACTTAGGGCCTTGGGAGTGAGCACATTCAACGGCATTTGGCAAGGGGATCTTTCAGCCTCATACCAAGTGTCGGTACCCACTTCCAATTTTAAACTGCACTTGGACACAGAGGACTGTGAGGGGAAGAGGGGTGGTGCGGTGGCATCAGCTGATGTAGGCCAGACGATGCCTGCACTGCCCGCTCACCACAGCCACGAATGCACCTAATCAACACTCACCAACGCTGTACTGGAGCAGGGGGAGGGAGACTTGGGGTCTCAGCAGACCTCTGATGTCACTTGGCTTCCCGGGGCTGGATGCTAGGAGGGGGATCTGGCCGTCTGGCTGGGGTCTGGGGTGGTGGGTCGCTTTGCTCGGCGTTGGGCTGGGGGGCCTGCTCATCAGCACCCCAGCAGAAAGGTTTGAACTCTGGAACTGGTGATGGTTGTACCCTTTGTGCAGCAGTACCAGGACCAGAGTGAATAGGGTGTGTATGGGGAGGATGAGTGGGTGTCTGGCGTGCATTTTTGTATGTCTTAGGTTGTATGTGTATGTGAGAGAATGCAGGAGGGAGTGTGTGACTGTGTTTATGTATGACTGTATATGTCAGGTGGGGCCTTTGACTCCTGCCCTCTCCTGGGACTTTTTATTTTTTGCTGCTACACATCTTCACCTTCTCTCCCCCTGCCACACTTGGTGTGGAGCAGGGGCAGTGTTAGGCCCAGCTACTTGGGCACAAGCCCCGAATGTTTTATGAAAAGCCCCGGATCTCAAACGTGGAAGTAACATGCAGTACCAAAGTCCAACAGAGAGGGAGCAGCTGGCAGTAGTTTGTATACAGCCTGCCTGAGCCTCCACCTCTGAAGAAGAAGCCCTTCAGCAGCCGGCTTCTTCTACAGTCTCTGCCTGAAACGCACGAGTGAAGATGGACATAAAGACGTTTTTTAGACCAAAAGTACTGCAACAGAACCCCAACTTTGATGAGACTGGTGTTGACTCAGGTTTGTGAGTCTTATTTGAAAATATTTGTTGTGCTGCTGGTTTGCCTAAATTTAGCGTACTATCAGGTAAAGTTGTTGGAGAAAGAAAGGGAATATTTACTATCATCTCACACTAAACACTAACAGGAACAATACTCTGCCCTGAATATGCTTAATATGTAGCTTCAGATTAAAAATTATGTGGTACAAGACAAATATATATGATGTTGACTAGTCCGTGTCACGTGTGTGTGTGTGTCTGTGTGTGTGAGCGCGCGTGCGTGTGTGTGTATGCGCGCGCATCTGTATGTGTGTGTGTTAAGCCCCGGATCTTCTTCAGTCCTAAATCCGCCCCTGGTGTTGAGTGTGGTGCCTTGGTCTGTCTGAGTGTTTGCGACTCCCTGGTCAGGAATTTTAAGATTTTTGGCGTCTGCCTGATTATTCTCGGTGGCTGCCTGGTGGAATCTGAGTCCCTGGGCTCTTTTGGGTCCCCGATGGGGCTGGCCACCTCTGGTCCCTAGCCGCTGGGTTCCGGGCTCAACCGACTTGGGGGTGGGAAGCTGTGGGCGGGCCTGTGGGCTTGCCGCTGACATCCCTCGGGACTCTGCCAGCTGCTGATTTTGACCTCTTGAGAGGGTCAGGGGCTTTTCTGGTTACGGTCTCCCTTGGGTCCCTGTGCTCGGGGGCAGCCCCTGGATCTCTGAGACTTGGAGCTCCTTCCATCTCCTACACATCTTTGGGAGGCAGATCTGTGGCCCCTCACACTCTCTATTGGACCCTCTTATAGAGAAACCTTACATATCCAAGCACAGGTACGCACACAGGTGCTCACATGGTGCTCTCATAAGTTTGGACTTGGGCACGTTCAACACATGTCTTAAGGCTGTGGTTGGCACTTAATGCACTGTGATTTATTATTGTTTGATTGTTCAGTAAAACAATGTTGATTTTATATTTCCACATCAGGTTGACGCAGTGATAGTTTGCTCCTGTTGTATTGTTGTGTGTTGGTTTTCTTTTTTTTTCTCCTTCTGCAGGTCTAGAAGCAGACTCTTGTTCATCATTGATTGTTTGTTTTTGTGGACCCACCCCACCACCCTTGTCTCTTCCTTTCTCTTTCACCTCTGTCTCCATGTCCGGTCGGAATTACAAGCATTCAAAAAACAATAACAATAAAGTTTTAAGTATCAGGCGTGATATTAAAATCAGAAGCTTTGATGCTCCACCTGAGAAAAAATCTGTAAGGCTTGTCACCAGCATTCAGACATAAATTCTGTTTGCTTCACAGCCAGACAGGACACGGAAAATAAATAAATAAATAAAAACATTTGGCAAAAATCACCAAATCCACTTAGGTCATACCAAAGACCCTAAAAATGGGACCCAATGCTTGCCTGCTTGACACTCACTCCTAAGGGGTTGGACTGGATCAGAGTGTGTACAGGTGAAACTCCAACAGTTAGACTCATTACATGCAAAGCCAGACATTTCAGCCGTATTTGTCATAATTGTGGTGATGGCTTATATCTTATGAATATCTTAAATTCTAAATCTCAGACAACCAGAGTATTGTGAAAAGGTTCAACATTCTAGACTCAAATAGGCTAGTGAATCCAAAACTCCTGTAAAGGATTCATGAGTATTTAAATGGTCTCTCAGTCCAAGTTGAATTACTGGAATAAATGGACTTTGCACCATATTCCAATTATTTCACCTAAATTGTTGTTAGCTCAGAAAAAATCTTCAATATTCATTTATTTGTTCTTTTGTTACACAGTTTTTTTTTAATTTAGCCTAGTGAAGTAGACCAAAATCTTGCTTTGCAAAGTTTGGTCTAGGAACTTCCATTTTTGGTTCGTTTTTTTATTTATTTTATTTTTATTTTTTGGTCTAGGAACGCTCCATTGGAACCTCTGCAGCCCCTAGCAGCCTTCTGGCTGGCCAATCACAGCTCTCTATATTGGTTTCAAACCCATAGAGAGCTGTGGCTGGTCCACAATCACAAAAGAGTATGACAAAAAATCTTTGGTGTCAAATATTCAAAATTCTGGCTCAAAAATTTAAAAAAGATCTGACCTTTAAAGCTGCAATCCAGAGTTTTCCTCCTTACGAGAATCATGTATGATTTTCAGAAATCCGTAAAAATGATTGTCTGACTCTGCTCTGTCATATAGTGTAGACAATTCATCAAGTGTGTATTTTTTATATATATTTTTGCTATGCACCCTGTCTCACAGAGCCCCATGCAATCTTACTAAGCATTAGCCAATAGCTAACACACATATCTGAATCAGGGAGCATGCACACGTGTTTGCAGAAGTACAGGTGCTGGCCAGTAAATTAGAATATCATCAAAAAGTTGAAAATATTTCAGTAATTCCATTCAAAACGTGAAACTTGTACATTATATTCATGCAATGCACACAGACCAATGTATTTCCGATGTTTATTACGTTTAATTTTGATATTTATAGGTGACAACCAATGAAAACATCAAATCTGGTATCTCAGAAAATTAGAATATTCTAAAGGCCAATGAAAAAATGTTTGTTTCTCTAATGTTGTCCAACTGAAAAGAATGAACATGAAAAGAATGTGCATGTATAGCACTCAATACTTAGTCGGGGCTCCTTTTGCCTCAATAACTGCAGTAATGCGGCGTGGCATGGACTCGATCAGTCTGTGGCACTGCTCAGGTGTTATGAGAGCCCAGGTTGCTCTGATAGTCGTCTTCAGCTCCTCTGCATTGTTGGGTCTAGCGTATTGCATCCTCCGCTTCACAATACCCCATAGATTTTCTATGGGGTTAAGGTCAGGCGAGTTTGCTGGCCAATCAAGGACAGGGATACCATGGTCCTTGAACCAGGTGCTGGTGGTTTTGGCACTGTGTGCAGGTGCCAAGTCCTGTTGAAAGGTGAAGTCTGCATCCCCATAAAGTTGGTCAGCAGCAGGAAGCATGAAGTGCTCTAAAACTTCCTGGTAGACGGCTGCATTGACCCTGGACCTCAGGAAACAGAGTGGGCCAACACCGGCAGATGACATGGCACCCCACACCATCACTGACGGTGGAAACTTTACACTGGACCTCATGCAACGTGGATTCTGTGCTTCTCCGCTCTTCCTCCAGACTCTGGGTCCTTGATTTCCAAAGGAAATGCAGAACTTGCTTTCATCAGAAAACATAACTTTGGACCACTCAGCATCAGTCCAGTCCTTTTTGTCCTTGGCCCAGGCGAGACGCTTCTTGCGCTGTTTCTTGTTCAAGAGTGGCTTGACACACGGAATGCGACACCTGAATCCCATGTCTTTCATGAGTCTCCTCGTGGTGGTTCTTGAAGCGCTGACTCCAGCTACAGTCCACTCTTTGTGGATCTCCCCCACATTTTTGAATGGGTTTGTCGTCACAATTCTCTGCAGGGTGCGGTTATCCCTAGAGCTTGTACACTTTTTTCTACCACATTTTTTCCGTCCCTTCGCCTGTCTGTTAATGTGCTTGGACACAGAGCTCTGCGAACAGCCAGCTTCTTTAGCAATCACCTTTTGTGTCTTGCCCTCCTTGTGCAAGGTGTCAATGATTGTCTTTTGGACAGCTGTTAAGTCAGAAGTCTTCCCCATGATTGTGGTGCCTTCAAAACAAGACTGAGGGACCTTTTAAAGGCCTTTGCAGGTGTTTTGAGTAAATCAGCTGATTAGAGTGGCAGCAGGTGTCTTCTATATTCAGCCTTTTCAGAATATTCTAATTTTTTGAGATACCAAATTTGGAGTTTTCATTAGTTGTCACTTATGAATATCAAATTTAAATGTAATGAACATTGGAAATACATTGGTCTGTGTGCATTGCATGAATATAATGTACAAGTTTCACGTTTTGAATGGAATTACTGAAATATTTTCAACCTTTTGATGATATTCTAATTTACTGGCCAGCACCTGTATATAGATGCAGAGTTGGTGACATTTCTTATGAACAATAAAGTGAACAGGGAGAGGGGCTTAAGGTGCAATCAATTTTTTCTGCCTCTAGATGGAGCCTTCTGACAGAAAACACCTCCAGATTTATACATAAATGATTTTATTTTCATGCACCCATTTGGAAGATTTAAAAGTCTGACATTATGGTGGAGTTGTGTTTTACTCCATCTGAACACAGACACAATGATGCAGCAAAGAGCTGGGTGCAGGATCAACTCTGATAACATCACAGCTTCATGCAGAATTACCAGATGTTCCACTCATGGACAGAAACATTTACAGTTCCAGCGTGTATCATTTATAGCAGTCTAATGGTCGAAAAACCTCAAAACGATTTTTTTATTAGTGTAGAAATGGGAGAAAATTAAATGTGTTTTATTACCCCAGAGACTTTAATATCTGTGGCTGGTTCTGGTTCTCTTCCACGTAGCATTGACACAGTTTAACGGTTTTCCACAAACCAGTTAGTGGCTTAGAAGCGCTTTTAACAGCTGAAATGGATGATGAACCATGGCACGATCATGAGGCAGTAGTTTCGTACGGCTTTCCTGAATATAAAACATATTTTAATGAAATCGAAGAGAAAACTTATCCAGCACATCAGACTGATCATTCTGAACATAAGTCTGCATGTTTATTTCTGTGCTATATTAAGTGAGCATGTTGTCAAAGACAACAAGTTGCTTCTGGTCTACTTCCCTTCTCTGAGCCTCAGTCGGGCAAGCTAAACAACTGTTGTCGGCTGGAATGGACCACCTAAGCACAAGTTTCCATGTGGGGGTACATCCTCTAAGCAAGGAAGCAAAATTTTCCAAAACACATTCAAAGAAGTTATGCAAATGGTTTACGGCAGAGCTCGTGTGGCTGTATTGTCATATTAATCTGTATACACTGTGGCTCATCTTGGCAGAAGTCTTTGTTTGTCTTCACTCTTAATCTGTGGAGCTCATCTCAAGCTTACATCACATAGAGTCAACAGAGGGACATCAGCCTCAGACTTACTGTTAACTCAAAGGCTTACATCCAGGTCAAATGCTCAGTGTGTGTTTGACTGCATGTCAACCACAGAGACCAAGCACAGCCAAAAAAGGTCATCAAGTTGGCTGAATGACTCTGCTGATGATCTCCGGCACCTGACCACTGCAAACATCTTCTGATTGGTGCCGTCTGTCTTTATCATTTGTTGAAAGCAAAATCTGGACTATCTGATGACTGAGTTTACATTCATTTCCTTCCAGAAACTTACTGTAAATCAAGAAAATAACAAAAATCTAGGAGTGAAAGTAAAAGAAAGAAGAATATGTTAGGTTTTACCCGTAAATAAGGGCTGAAGTACTATCACCTCATGCCATTCTGCTTCCTTAAATCGGAAATCGCGAGTTTTCCCTCTTTTAGGAATCATTTATAATTGTTTAGAAGTCCGTACAGTGATAGATACCCTGTCCTGTGATATAATGTAGGCATAAAGTCATTTCATTTGCTTGCTAAGCAGACCACAAGTACCATAGACACCCATGAGATTTGACTTGAGTGCCATTTAGCATTAGCATAGCATTAGCCACAACATTTTGCTAATGCCATAAAGGCAGGAGTTGGAGTAGTCAAGCTGGGATGTAATGAAGGCATGGATCACGGATTCTAGATGACGTTTACTCAGGATAGGCTTGAGTTTGGAAATTCGCCGAAGGTGGTTTATTTACATATATAGGATGACTTGCCAGGCTAATGATCACCAGCTTGTCAGAAAGAAGACTCAGATCTTGCAAAAGTGCCCACATTCACACCTGAGCACAAGTATTGTATCATGTGCCTCATCTCTCTTCATTCTACAGTTAATCTTTATGGTCAGCAAGAGTTCAGAACTAAATAACAAAATTTTAAAAACTTGTAAAAGGTCAGATTATATTGAGTTATTACTGTACTTAAGTTGTACTTTATTATTTTTTTCTACCATAGAATGTGCTACTACTAGGTCATAAGTTTTTTGCCTGTGTCTACTCTGTCTTCTCAAACCCCCGACGAGTCACGGCAGATGGCTGCTTATACTGAGCCAGGTTCTGTTGAAGGTTACTTCCTGTTAAAGGGAGTTTTCCTCTTCACTGTCGCCACATGCTCGATTAGTATGGGGGTCGCTGTAAAGTAACTGACACAAGTCAGTGACTTGATGCAATCTACTGGGTTTCCTTAGAGAGATAACTTTTAACTAATTGGCATAATGAACTGAACTCAATTCACTGAGGATCAATTGGAAAGTTTCCTTTGTGAATGCCTTAAGATGACTCTTGTGGATTGGTGCTATATAAATAAACAGAATTTAATTGAATTAAACCTGCAGAAACATTTTTAGACTCCCTGATTGTTCTGTGAACATTCTTCTCCTATATTAGAGGCTGCAATAGTTCAGGAGGTAGAGCGGGTTGTCCAGAAGTTTGCGGGTTCGATCTTGGCTCCCACCAGAGAATGCTGCTGTTGTGTCCTTGGGCAAGACACCTAACCCACCTTGCCTGCTAGTGGTGGTCAGAGGGACCGGTGGAACCTGTGTATGTCAGGCCTCGCCTCTGTCAGTGCGCCCCAGGGCAGCTGTGGCTACACTGTAGCTCATTGTCATCAGTGTGCGAATGTGTGTGTGAATGACTGATTGTGTTGTGAAGCGCCTTGGGGGGTTTGTAGAACCCTAAGAGGGCGCTAAAGTAATACAGGCCATTTATATTAGCTTCTGTCGTGTCATGTCGAGTTCAAATGGTCGCGAAACGTTGAGTCGCTGTGATTACACAGAATTTACAGCACAGGATTTGAGGAGCATAAGCTACAACTGAACAAAGCTGTCTACATCCTCAGATGTGGCTTAACACGAGCAGTGAACACAATCTGTTTCCCAATACTTTCATTCCATACATGTCCCAGATGCTTCAAATTCTCCAGACATCATCCAGAGCTTCTGTGTATGATGAACATGTTTCTGTCAAATGGACACTGTGTGTAAACTTCACTTTGGTGAATGACTTTTTTGTTTGTTTGTTGAGGAATTCACCAAAAATTAATTAACAAATGCCTTAATTAACTGTTTCTAGTAGTTCCTTTAAGGGTTAACTTTTAAATGTCACGCATAGGTGCGTCCCATATGGATATACAGTACATGGGAAAACCATACGGGTGCCAACAGGGTTTGTCCGTGGTTTCCATGATAGTCCCACAGGAGTGTATATTTTAATGTGCCCTACATGGGTTTTCAGAGGAACAAAGATGGGTGACTCATATATGGGTTTGTTAAAATCCCTGTGGGGCCATCAGGCAAACCCTGTTGGCACCCAAACGGTTTGCCCATGTATGTCCATATGGGGCCCACCTATGCATGCAGGCTTGGATGTTACATGTTACCATTTTATTCATGATTTAACATAAATAAAATATAAAAAGGCTTGGGAAAACAAAAGCATGAATCAAAAATCCAGATTTGATCCCAAACAACCCACTCATAGTCACAGAAATACACTCCCATAATGCATCAGGACAAAGTCTATACTTCAGTGTTGATTTCCAAACAAGGGATAGCATATTTCTGTTACAAAATTATACCAAAAAGGAAATGCGACTCATCCCTTTTCAGAAAATGTTGGCAAATTCTTTTCATCAGTGCTGCATAAAAAAAAGGTTATATAATTTTTTTTTTTTTTTTTTTTTGGAGTCTTTGGCTAAGGGTTTTTTCTCTTTGGTGGTGCTGCGTCAACACTACTGAAGACTTAATCCTCTTATTTGGTGGTGGTGGTTTGTGTGTGTGTGTGTGTGTGTGTGTGTGTGTGTGTGTGTGTGTGTGTGTGTGTGTGTGTGTGTGTGTGTGTGTGTGTGTGTCCTAATCTCTCCAAAGCTCTGTGTCTAATGGCTGCACTGCCTCTCTGTACAAGGTGTACCTTCACTTATAGCTATGTAATGAATCAAAAGGGTCAATTTTCACCATAGAATTGACACAGTAGCCTTTCATGCATGCCAGAGCTGCAAAGTCAAGGTTATGCCAGCTGGAGGATCCAGACGCACAGATCAACCTTTTGCTCACTTATTGTTCTTCAACGCAGACATAAATAAACTGTCAATGTCTCCCGCAAAAGCTTTTTCTCTCTGCTAAAAGTCAGACTGCTGGATCCCTCACTCAGAATAAAAGTGAATCTACACGAATCCTACAAGGCTTTACAGCCTATAAGTTAATTAATGATATGGTTGAATAAACAAGATGTCTAAATTAAATGTTTGAATAATCTGTGCTTAAATCAATGAATTTGAAATGAATTTTGCTCCCTACAATGGTCCATTGCAGATCTTATGATTAGTATATGTTTGATTTAACAAGTTAATCATTATCTACTCTCATTTACAGATACAAATTAAGGTTAACATTCACCTCTCATAACATTTAAAGATTCTTATTCACAGAGTTAAGAATCTTGTATCTGAAGGAAGGCGTGGCTTTCTGAGGAATGTTTTGGTAAAGTCTTCCAGACATGGCACATTCTGATTTGCCAGAATACACCAGAAATCATAACAATGTAGTTTTATAAAACAAGAATTATCTCCCGAGTAATTTAGTTACTAGCGGAGTTCCGATTCCAATTCGAAACAAGCATCCTTGAGACATCTCTTTTGACATACAGTCAAAACCTGTTTGCATGCTGCAAGCTGACACAGCCAGACGGCTCCCTAAGAGCCACATCCACTTTGGACGCAAGCAAGTATTCCAGCTACTGTTGTGACCCGGAGACTTCTCAAGACCGGACGGTCGTATCGGAGTTTAATCTGCGAAATCCCGGTGCCGTGAGATCCACAACAGATTGCGTCTGATGCGGTTTTATTGATTATAAGCTCTCAAAATTATAGCAGACAACAATTTCTTTTACACCCAGATTTCACAATTTCTTTCAGATACAAAGATTCTGATAAACATCTAGCTTACATCACACCACCTACACATCACATTCCATGCTGTAGATTTTAATGTATTACTGTTTTAAATGTTCCTTTTTAAGTAATCATATATTAATCTTATGATGCTGAAGTAAGCCACAAGGCTTTCTCCTTTTCTCTCTGGCTGTGGTATGCGGCCAGATAAGCATGGGGGTTGGGAATGCTCTGCTTGGCAACAGAAAAGCTAGCAGGCTGAATGAATCACCCCTGTAACTTGAGACTTCCTTTTTAGAAGGTCCCACCTTAGATAGAAGCAACAATGTTATTGGTTAAGTGTGGACAGTGATGGATTGTTCTTTGTCCTTGTTTGCCTGTGTTTCAATAAAACCATCTGTGGTGCAGAGGACATGCCAGAGTTGATTGGACATGGGCCTGACCTGAATGGCATTACATTAATCTCTGAGAACAAAGTAAGGAACCTTGGTGTTATCTTTGACCAGTACATGGCATTCAAATCCCAGGTTAAACAGGTTTGTAGGATTTCCTTTTTCCACCTTTGGAATATTGCTAAGATTAGAAGCATCATTTCCAGGAGTGATGCTGAAAAACTAGTTCATGCATTTATTACATCAAGACTGGATTACTGTAATTCATTAGTCTCAGGAAGTCCACAGAATGTAGTTAAAAGTCTTCAGCTTGTCCAAAATACTGCAGCTAGAGTTCTGATGAGAATTAAAAAGAGAGATCATATCTCTCCTGTCTTAGCTTCCCTACATTGGATACCTGTTAAATTCAGAATAGATTTTAAGATCCTTCTTCTCACATATAAAGCTCTTAATAATCAAGCTCCATCATACATCAGTGATCTGATTGTTCCATACGTTCCTAACCGAGCACTTCGCTCTCAGACTGCAGGTCTACTGGTGGTTCCCAGAATATCTAAAATTAGGATGGGAGGCAGATCTTTTAGTTATCAGGCTCCTCTCCTGTGGAGCCAGCTCCCAGCTTTAGTCCGTGAGGCAGACACCTTGTCTACTTTTAAGAATAGGCTTAAAACATTTTATTTGATAGGGCTTATGGTTAAAATCTGATGTTAGCCTAGATCTGGACAAGTGGGGGAGTAGAGGGAGGTGGAGTGTACAGTCGGTAAAGACGGCTCTCCCTTGCCCTGCCTCCAACATGCCTACATCTAAATAGGATAGATTAGCCAGAGTTATCTCTGTAGTTATGCTGCTATAGGCTTAGACTGCTGGAGGATACACTGACCACTTTTCACACTCTACTGCTTTCTTCTACAATTTGCTCTTTAACTGTATTATTTTCTGCAATTTCAGCTGTTAACTTTATTTTCTCTCTAAGTGTTTTTCTCCCCAGAAGAAGCTACAATGATGTTCTGCTGAGCTGTGGTGGCCTCATGGAGGGGGCAATCGACTAGCACACTGCTGCTAATCACTTAAACATTGTCCCTCACCTGATAATAACTTTTTGCTTTCCTTGACGTTGGATGTGCTACTGCTAGTTTACCTGTTTAATTATAGATCCACTAGGATAAATACAATGAAGTTTATCTCTCACCAAATAGAATATTTACTAAGACATCACAATATACCTATAGACACATTACTTTGTCGTGTGTGTGTGTGTGTGTGTGTGTGTGTGTGTGTGTGTGTGTGTGTGTGTGTGTGTGTGTGTGTGTGTGTGTGTGTGTGTGTGTGTGTGTGTGTGTGTGTGTGTGTGTGTGTGTGTGTGTGTGTGTGTGTGTGTGTGTGTGTGTGTGTCTGCCTGCTCTGTCTTCTCGATCCCCAGTGAGTCGTGGAGGATGGCTGCTTATACTGAGCCAGGATTCTCTGGAGGTTTCTTCCTGTTAAAAGGGAGTTTTCCTCTCCACTGTCACTTTATGCTTGCTTAGTATGAGGATTGCTGTAAAGTCACTGACACCAGTCAGTGACTTGATGCAATTTGCTGGGTTCCTTACAGTATATAGGAAACATTATTTCTGATTGGCTTAATGAACTGACCTGAATTGGAATGTTTATTCTGTGAAGTGCCTTGAGACGACTCTTGTCGTGATTTGGCGCTATATAAATAAAATTGAATTGAATTTAATTGAATTGAATTGAAGACAATATGAGCGCAGGAGCATCAGCTCTGGATTAAATACTGAGCTGTTTTTTGAGTCCTGCAGATATTTGATCTTTATTTTTTCCTTATTTTATTGTGGAGGGGTGTTGCTTAGTTAAGCATATTTCTCAGCTAATGGCTCACGTTCTCAATCCACCAAAAGGCAATAGAATTTAAATTGATAAAAATTTACTTATTTTGATAGATTTGAAAGCATGCCCATTTATAATATGTCGTCGTCCTCCTCCGCTTATCCGGGTCCGGGTTGCGGGGGTAGCATCCCAACTAGGGAGCTCCAGACCGTCCTCTCCCTGGCCACCTCCACCAGCTCCTCCGGCAGGACCCCAAGGCGTTCCCGAACCAGATTGGAGATGTAACCTCTCCAACGTGTCCTGGGTCGACCCGGGGGCCTCCTGCTGGCGGGACATCCCCGAAACACCTCCCCGGGGAGGCGTCCAGGAGGCATCCTGACCAGATGCCCAAACCACCTCAACTGGCTCCTTTCGATCCGGAGGAGCAGTGGTTCTACTCCGAGTCCCGCCCGAATGTCCGAGCGCCTCACCCTATCTCTAAGCTGAGCCCGTCCACCCTACGGAGGAAACTCATTTCAGCCGTTTGTATCCGCAATCTCGTTCTTTCGGTCATTACCCAAAGCTCATGACCATAGGTGAGGTATGGGATGCAGATCGACCAGTAAATCGAGAGCCTGGCTTTCTGACTCAGCTCCCTCTTCACCACGACAGATCGGCTCAGCATCCGCATCACTGCAGACGCCGAACCGATCCGCCAGCCGATCTCCCGATCCCTCCTACCCTCACTTGTGAACAAGACCCCGAGATACTTAAACTCCTCCACTTGAGGTAGGACCTCTCCCCCGACCCGGAGTTGGCAAGCCACCCTTTTCTGGTCGAGAACCATGGTCTCAGATTTGGAGGTGCTGATCCTCATCCCAGACGCTTCACACTCGGCCACGAACCTACCCAGCACCTTTTATAATATGCATTTAGTAAATTATTGAATAAACAACCATTGTGGGTGACCTAAATGTTTAAAAGATGGATAAAACTAATGCAAACACTGAAGGCTGAAGGCAGCGTGATGATGTTTTAAGCTCTTAAAATTAGAAGGAAAAATAAATACGATTTTGCAAATTCATGTAGATTTAATCTGGTCTGGTCAAACAGAAAAACTGAAGCATAGATTATTTTTTATATTTTACACACACACACACACACACACACACACACACACATATATATATATATATATATATATATATATATATATATATATATATATATATAAATATATATTGTTTAGAAGAAAAACAGCCAAACATATCTAGTGATAAAATGCTTCAATCGTTCTTCATCTGCGATTCAATCCTTTAAGGAAATGACAAAGATGTGGGTTTTGGTTTACATTTACTCACTTCATCAACACAATCTTAAATTGCACTAAATCCCTGATGCTTTACAAGGCGGACTTGCAGAACCAGGATTGAGTTTTGTCAGACAGGCATTAGATTTTAAAATTAAATTCCCTGGAAAATAGAAAAAAATAAAGCTTTACAACTTTTGATGGTAGGTGACAAAATCTTTATAAGTGAATTAGTACTACTTCAACCATATGATGTAATTTATTTTTTCTTTTTGTTTTTTTCTCATATAATTGGATTATTTAAGTCACTTTTTACTATAAGATGAGTAAAAATGCCTTCATGTGTGAAAGACTTCATATCTTTGTGTCAAAACCATCCCAGGTGTCCTCATCACACCCTCACAGGTGTCCTTTTTACTGACCGTTCTCTCTGACCTTCAGCCTTTCACCTCCTACACCTGGAGGACACCTTTGCCTACACTCTGTGACCTCTAACCCCAATCTGTTGATCATCCTGGGGTCACTAGCTAGAAGCGTTTCACAGAAAAATCTGAAGTAGCGTGGTGGTGTTGAAAGTCTCAGCTCATCAATCAGAGAAAGCATCAAAGCAAACCCACACATGCCTTCATGGGATTTTGGCACACGTCATTTATTTCTTAGACTTTTCTACTAAGATGGGCAGACATCTGACTTGTAGTGTTGAATATTCCTCTTAATCTGAGAATGTTAATTTATTTAATCCACCCATTGGTTTTCACACAAGAATTAAACATGTCTGTAAAGATTTTTGTATTTATCTTACAACAAGAAAAAAAATATTTCTTTTCACATATTTCATGTCTTAAACAGATTTTGTGCTTTCATGGAGTGCTGTGAGACCGTCTCATGGCCCATCCTGAACAAACATCGAGCATGCTACTATTCCATTAATGCATATTTCCTTCAGAAACAAATGGGGCCCACCACTTCAGCCTGATGAAAGTTCTGCTAATAAAAATTACTTTAAAAATCTAAATTTGAGAAAAGCCATAACCAGCTTATAATAAAGTCTTGTTGTTGAGAAGGGGCTGTAGGTGGCAGTATCTGCGATAAGAAGTTTCCTGTTTTCAGTGTTGCACTACATGTAGCTGTTTGGTGTTTGTGGCTCACTAAAACTGATTAAATTTCTCTGTACTAGGATATCTCTGAGCTACTGTAGCACATAAGCATGCTAAAACACACATTTTCTGTTGTTCCACCTAGCTATTAGGGAAACATTTGAGTTTGCACGCAGTTTATGGTGTTGAACAGGTTGCTCGTCCAGATAGCTCATAGCCTCAGCACAGCTATGGCTGTTTGTGTGTTAAATAACAGAAAGCTGGCTTTCTGAACGGCTAATTTTTCGTCGCTAATTGAGGAAAATAAGAATAATCCTAAATTTCTTTTCAGTACAGTTGCCAAACTTGCACAGAATCATAGCTCTGAACCATCTATTCCCTTAGCCCTCAGAAGCAATGACTTTATGGGACTTTTCACGAGTAAAATAAATTCTATTAGAAACAAAATCATTAACATCCTCCCTAATGCAATTTCTTCTTCCTCGTGAGGCAGCATCAGAGGTAACTGTAGAAACTCATCTGTGTTTGAACCGTTTTGATCCAGTTGAGCTTTCAGAGTTATCAAAAATGTTTGGCTTCATCTAAACCTTCAACTTGCATTTTAAATCCAATCCCAACCAAATGATTTAAAGATGCATTTCCTTTGGTTACTGCCTCCATTCTAGATATAATCAATCTATCCTTAGTAAATGGATAATTGAACCTTTACTTAAGAAACCTTCTCTGGATCCAGATGACCCAATGAATTATAGACCAATATCTAACCTTCATTTTTGTCTAAAGTCCTTCCATTTTTGTCCAAAGTCCTTGAGAAAATAGTGGCCATCCAAGTATGTGAGCATTTAAACACTAATGCTCTGTTTGAGGAATTTCAGTCTGGTTTTAGAGAGTATCACAGCACTGAAACTGCATTAGTGAAAGTTACAAATGATATTCTCATCGCCTCAGATAAGAATCTTGTGTCTGTTCTAGTCTTGTTAGATCTCAGTGCTGCCTTTGACACAGTAGATCACAATGTTCTTTTAGAAAGACTTGAACATGTTGAAGGGATCTAAGGAACAGTGCAAGGCTGGTTTAAATCCTACCTGTCTGATAGATTTCATTTTGTAAATGTACATGACAAATCTTCTTCATACGTTCATACGTCATTCTCTTTTCACGTGTCTGAGCAGAACCTCCCTGAACCATCTACAGGTGGTTCAAAATGCCTGTGCTCGGCTTCTGACCAAGTCTTCCAAACACACCCACATCACCCCGCTTCTCCTCCAGCTTCACTGGCTGCCAGTCAACTCCAGGGTTCATTTCAATTTCCTGGTTCTGGTCTATAGGGCCTTACATGGACAAGCACCATCTTACATTGGTGATCTTCTTAGTCCCTACACTCCCAGCAGGTCCCTGAGGTCTAGTGATCAAAGCCTACTGGTTGTGCAGCACACCAGGCTAAAGACCAAAGGGGACAGATCATTTGCTGCTGTGGCCCCCAGACTCTGGAACTCTCTCCCCCTGAGCCTGAGATCAGTGGACTCAGTGAACTCCTTCAAAAAGCAGCTGAAGACTCACTTGTTCAAGCTGGCTTTTGTATGACTTCTTCAACCACTCTCTCTTTATTCTGCTCTCCCCACCTATTCCACCTTCCTCAGGATCCACTGATTTCCCTCTTTCCTATTCACTCTCTCTCTTTCTTAACATTTTTTCTTTTAAATTGCAATTGCTTATTCTTGCTCATTTTAAATATATTTTTAAGCATTTTCTAAGTGCTTTTTTTATATTTTTACAATTTTTTACATTTTTTGTTTTTGTTTTTATAAAGCGCCTCGTGATTTTTATCTTGAGAGGCGCTATAGAAATGTTATTTTCTTCTTCTCCTTCTTCATACTCCAGGGTTACTTGTGGAGAACCACATGGTTCAGTGCTTGGACCAATTCATTTTACTATATACATGCTTCCAGTTGGTAAAATCATTAGACAGCATGGGATAAACTTCCACTGTTATGCTGACGATACTCAGTTATATTTATCCATTAACCCTGATGAACCTAACCGGTTAGTTAGATTACAGGCTTGTCTTGAAGACATTAAAAATTGGATGATTCAAAACTTTCTGCTTTGAAATCAAGACAAGACTGAAGTTCTCATCTTTGGACCTGAAATTCAGAAAAGGAAATTGCTTAGTCAGTCACCTGACCTGAATGGCATTAAATTAATCTCCGAGAACAAAGTAAGGAACCTTGGTGTTACCTTTGACCAGGACATGTCATTCAAATCCCACATCAAACAGGTTTGTAGGATTTTCTTTTTCCACCTTCGGAATATTGCTAAGATTAGAAGCATCCTTTCCAAGAGTGACGCTGAAAAACTAGTTCATGCATTTATTACATAAAGACTGGATTACTGTAATTCATTACTCTCAGTAAGTCCACAAAATGTACTTAAACCTCTCAGGCTCAAATTAAGTTTTGATTAAAGGACAAACAACTAAGTCCTTCAGGGGTGCTTCTGAGTAAAAAAAAATGCTTATGAAATACGTATGTGGAATTACCAGGTAGGTGTCACGAGTTGGTGTAGGAGGATGTTTTAGGACCCAAGATGCAGATACCAGATGAACGAGGCAGAGGTGGAGGATAAAGTAAAAATCCTTTATTAAGGTAGTAATCCAAAGGCAGGAAGCCAAAAACCAAAAATAAAAAATCCAAAAATCTAAACTGAGTCATCAAAAACACTAGAGAACTAGAAACACTGGAAACACTGGAAACACTGGAAGCTAGGAACAGGAACGAGACGAGACTGACAAGAACACCAAAACACCGCTGACAAACAACAATGGACCGACAACAACAATGAGACAAGGAGAGGCTTTATACACTGGGGCTGGAGTGATAGGAGACAAGGAGCAGGTGTGTGGAGAACTGGCACAGGTGAAATCACTAATGAGGAGAGGAGCAGAGCAGGACACCAGACCTGACTGGGAAGGACAAACAAACACACACACACACACACACACACACACACACACACACACACACACACACACACACACACACATACACATACTGACACACACATAAACTCACACACACATATACTGAGCTGGGGAACAAGAGGCTGGAGCTACAACTAGAGGGGCTGAGGATGACTGGATGACACAGGACCTGGGAGGAATGATTTTAAAGGGCTACAACTTAAGACACATAACAGAGATGCAGACAAAGGACACATGAGGGCCCTAAGAGAACACAAAAGGGAATCTAGAGAGGGATGGAGAAACATTAGGAGACACATGGGGAAAGATGCAGACGCAGGCCATGACAGTAGGTAGGTTTTAACGTTGCAAATCTGCAACGCCTGCCTTCAGAGGGTTAAAAGTCCAAAGCTTGTCCAAAATGCTGCAGCAAGAGTTTTGATGAGAACTAAAAAGAGAGATCACATCTCTCCTGTTTTAGCTTCCCTACATTGGCTGCCTGTTAAATCCTCCTTCTCACATATAAAGCTCTTAATAATCAAGCTCCATCATATATCAGTAACCTGATTGTTCCATATGTTCCTAACCGAGCACTTCGCTCTCAGACTGCAGGTTTACTGGTGGTTCCCAGAATATCTAAAAGTAGGATGGGAGGTAGATCTTTTAGTTATCAGGCTCCTCTCCTGTGGAACCAGCTCCCAGCTTTAGTCCGTGAGGCAGACACCTTGTCTACTTCTAAGACTAGACTTAAAACATTTTTATTTGATAGGGCCTATGGTTAAAATCTGATGTTAGCTTAGATCTGGACACGTGGAAGAGTAGAGGGAGGTGGAGTGTACAGACGGTAAAGACGGCTCTCCCTTGCCCTGCCTCCAACATGCCTCCATCTAAAAGGTTATCCAGAGTTATCTCTGTAGTTATGCTGCTATAGGCTTAGACTGCTGGAGGACATACTGACTACTTTCCACACTACTACTTTCTTCTACACTTTGCTCTTTAACTGTATTATTTCCTGCTATTTCAGCTGTTAACTTTATTTTTTCTCTAAGTGTTTTTCTCCCCAAAAGAAGCTACAATGATGTTCTGCTGAGCTGTGGTGTCCTCATGGAGGGGACCAGCAGCTTGAACACTGCTGCTAACCACTTAAACATTCTCCTTCTCCTAATAATAACATTGTGCTTTCTTTGACATTGAATGTGCTACTACTAGTTTACCCGTTTAATTATAGATTCACTAGGATAAATACAATAAAGTTTATCTCTCACCAAATAGAATATTTACTAATAAATCACAATGTAACCACAGAAACATGAATTGGCATATATGTTGTGTGTGTATGTGTGTGTGTGTGTGTGTGTGTGTGTGTGTGTGTGTGTGTGTGTGTGTGTGTGTGTATGGGGGGGTGGGGGGGGGCTTGATGCATTTAGCTGGGTTCCTTATACAGGATTTTTTTTTTTTGCTGATTGGCTTAATGAACTGACCTGTATTGGAATGTTTACTATGTGGAGTGCCTTGAGATGACTCTTGTCGTGATTTGGCGCTATATAAATAAACTTGAATTGAATTGAATAATATGATTAGTATAAAAATATGAAGATATTTTTGATCCTCACTTTTTCTATAATTGCTTTTATTTGTATTTACATAAATTATACGAACAGCTGAATTAAAAAACTTTCTGTTTTATTGATCAATTGCACCATTTAGGCTTCTTTTTTATTCTCTAAATGAGAATTAAGGGTTTTCTGAGTTCAGCTGAGTTAAGTTCAAACAGCTTTAAAAAGTTTTCCTGAGACAAAGGTCTTCAAGAACTTTGCAAATTAAAGCTTATGATAGTGATCTGCTTATACTGCAGCTCTGAGCCCTGGGCTCATTCGGTTCATTAAGGTAAGTGGCCATACATAAGAACTGTTTTGCTAGAAGAATGAGCAGAAAATTACCAGTAATTTGTTACCGATTCATCAGCAAACTCTACATTTTCTGAATGAATTGGTACTTTAGGGTTTGCAACTTTCATAAGCTGACAATGATTTTCAAGACAAGGACTGTTTTAATTAGAGTTGGGATAATAAATACCCCAGATCTTAGCAGAAAAATAGCTTCTGTCTCAGGAAACAGAAGTTAGCCAGATGAGTGGGATCAGAAAATTGCAGGACGTTGACTCTTACTATCATTCTGACATCCCCATTGATACAGGCCAATCCAGGGCCCACCTCAATGCCCCACATGGGACAACCAAGCATGGGGCAACCAAGCCAACCTGGCTCTTCACCCCGGCAGAGCGAGCACCAGTCCCCCAACTGTGCTTCCAACCCATATTGATGGTGATCAGTGGGATCAGAAAATTGCAGGACGTTGACTCTTGGGTGGATGGAGAAAACATCCTTGGCCAGGAAATATAGGGGACCAAGTAGCGGCGTGCCCTCCTCATTCCAGAAATAGTCCCCAAGGCAGAAGGCAGCCCAAGATACCCGAGATCCCAAGCCAACAGCCACCCACCCTGATAAAGCATAGGCCAGGCTTTCCAGACCATACCCCAAATAACCATCTCTAACATCTGGTATACCACAGCCACGCACAGACGTTCTCCATCTGTATTATGATGCCTTTTGCTAAAGATTTGCTGATTCAAATGTGCACCTTTTTGTAGAGGTTTTTTTTTATTTATTTAATCATTCAGCTCTCTTACGTAGTTTCAGATCATTCACAAGCAGATGCATCAGGATCAACACTGAATATGAATCCTGCAAAAACCCTAAAGGGCTTTTGAAAGAGATAATAGTTTATTCAACCTTGAGTTTAGCAAAGGAACTTATTATTTTCATCACGATTTAATCCATCCCTTAAAAAATCTATCTCTCCATCCATTCATCCATTTTCCTCCACTTATCCTAGGTCGAGTGAAGGGGCCAGCAGCCTGAACAGGGAGGCCCAGACTTCCCTCTCTCCAGCCACTTGGGCCAGCTCCAAGGTATTCCAAGGCGTCCCCTGACCTTCTGAGGCACATAGTCCCTCCAGCCGGTCCTGGGTCTTCCTTTAGGTCTCCTCCCAGTTAACTGTGCCTGAAAAACCTCACCAGGTAGGAGTCCAGGAGACATCCAATACCTGAGTAACCTCTACTGGCTTCTCTCTAATGCCAGGTAGACACTGTGCGACTTTTTCACTTGTAGCGTTAAGCTTCAGCTCAAACTGTACGACTTCCCCGCAGAGCAAATCTCACGAGTCATGTGCTCAAACCATACAACCCAGTTCTCGGATGTGACCTGACTGTTCACACTGGATGTCTGGTAGCAACACGTTGGACCTAGAAATATGATAAAAATAGACGTTGTTACACAACATATCAGACTTTTTTTGTGTTGTTTATCAATGTCTGTTGTCCTTCGAGAGAGCTGTAGAAGGACACACAGGGATTTATGGGGGTTGGGTAAGGAAGACAAAAGAAAGAAAGAAAGAAAGAAAGAAAGAAAGAAAGAAAGAAAGAAAGAAAGAAAGAAAGAAAGAAAGAAAGAAAGAAAGAAAGAGAAATGATTTCATTGTTTGAAAATGTTTCAAAATGCCATCTGTTAGAGAGAATCCCCATGAGGGTCTAATAAGTTAATAAATGTGATTTCACTTATTGCGTTGATCTGCTATGATTGCCAACACCATAATACTGATTTATTCAGTGGTTTTTCTGGATGAAAATTACACCAGTCTAAAATAGAGTCATAACTGAAACTTTGATTGTAATAAACAATCCCCTTGTGGATATTTTCTTTAAAAATGATCAGAAATTATGCAGAATTTTAAGCTAAATTGCCTCAGTGTACTCCCACATGTTGCTACTATATGAATGAGTGCAAGTTTAATAAAACCCGAATGGCTTCATGTGTGTTCTGTGTAAATGACCACCAAGACCGTTCCAGGAACCTTATTTTAACACTATTAAATCCATTCAGCTTCATCATTTCTGATGGATATGTTGCTTTTTCTCTTTGAGCAAGTTGGCATGGTGCAGTAGCTTTAAATGACATATGATCTCTTTGTGGGACATCCCTTTTCTAGATGAGGAACCAGAGACCACCAGTGTGTTACACCTCAAATGTGGTCAAAGGAGAAGGATGAGGAGAGTCTGTGGGGGCTCAGAGACCAGCAGCTCCGTGCTCTCAGATGGAAGACGGCACGGCTCCGATCAAGTCCTGCACTTGCCACACACTGAGAAAACACCGGTAACATTTGTCATTCTGTTTTAGCGTTGATGGCCACTTCCCCCACTTCTCCTTTCCTCTTTGGCAGGCTGGAGTGGCTTTAATCGTATTGTGTGTGACAGGCTGAAACTTGACACTAACTCAAGGCAGACAACGCAGCTATTTTGTGGTTTCTTTCCACCTCATTTACTGATGTGTGGTGGTGACATTTTTGACGAAAAACATCCAAGGTGAAGGGGTTGCGGTGAGGCCTTGGGCGCATGCACGTATAGGGTCAGATGAATTTCAATTTTCATTGACCTTCAGCTACTTATTTCTCAAACAATTTTTTCCTCTGCAGTGTGATTTTGTAGTTTGACTGTTTACCCTGGCTTACCGATTCCATGGAAACACCTAGGAGTGGTCATTTAAAACAACGTGAACCTGCCAGTGATGTGTCATTTGTTGGTCTGGGGTGCGCCAAACAGACTGTGGAACTTGGATCAACAAACGAACTAAATGACTAAATGAATTTTACTTGCTTCATATCCTGAAATGTACCAGTTGAGCCCTCAGTGTGAGGAACTATACTTGTTTCCGATTACCTTCGTCTGAATGTCACAAAACAAATAATAATCCAATTAAGCTACTGTGAAAAGTCTTTAGTCATTGTGGAGTGGACTTGAGCAACACCTTTTCATGTTTTCTAAAGGTCTTATTGGGTTTTTGCTGCTTTTTTACTCATTTGTAGTCACTGTCCTGATCAGAGTAAATAAACCCTCAAAAGCTTTCAATTTTAAATAATAACACAGTATTTTTAATTTTGAACTATTTATTAGCTAATATTCCATTATCATCCGCTTATCTGGAGTTGTGTCGCAGGAGCAGCAACCTAAGCAGAGAGGCCCAGATTTCTCTCTCCACAGCCACTTGGGCAAGCTCCTCTGGGGGAATCCCAAGGAATTCCTTGGCCAGCAGAGAGACATAGTCCCTCCAGCGTATCTTGGGTCTTTCTTTAGGTCTCCTCCTACTTGGAAGTGCCCAGGAAACCTCACCAGGGAGACGTTCAGGAGGCCTCCTGACCAGATGCCCGAGCCACCTAAACTGGCTCCTCTTGATGTTGAGGAGCAATGGATTTACTCCGAGCCCCTCCCGGATGAACGAGCTTCTCACCCTATCTCTAAGGGAGAGCCCAGACACCCAGCCATAAAAGTCATTATTACCTAATATTAATATGTCAAATGTAGGATGATCTGTTTTGTTTTTATTAAATAGCAATAGCTATAAGAGTAATAATAATAATAATAACCAATCAATGAATTAATCAATTATCACTTGTAGATCATCCACTAGATCAGTGGTCCTCAATTGGTGGCCCGCGAGCCCTCTCTTTGTGGCCCCCAAACCCCGTGTGCACCCCCACCCCCACCCCTGATGGCCGAACGAGAGGTGTAGGATAGATAGAGCTGAGGAAAATAATCAAATAATCAGTGCATCGAGATGCTGGCATAAACTATTCTGCATCATAGAAGAGTACCGTAATCAATTATAGTGGAATGTGGTTTTGTTATTTTAGCGGCAGCACCAGCGTAGTATCCACGTCTGTCAGAGCAGGTGTTCTCCACATTTACCGGGTAGGAAACTTTGGTCTGCCTTTATGTGGTGGCAGGGCTGAGCGTTGGAGTTATAACCTGAGACCGAACCCGAACTGAATCAGCCCGATTGGTTCTGTTGGATTTGGGCCATGAATTATGTTAAATGAGCGAGTTGCCACGCGGCGCAATCTGATCGCTTGATCAGCAACTGAGAGAGAGAGAGAGAGAGAGAGAAAGAGAGAGAGAGAGAGAGAGAGAGAGAGAGAGAGAGAGAGAGAGAGAGAGAGAGAGAGAGAGAGAGAGAGAGAGAGGAGGGCGCTCCTCCAAACACGCATTATTATTTTCATAATTTCATTATTATTTGTCCTCAAAGCACTCAGTCAAACCGAGTGCTGTGATGTCGGGAGATCCGGTCTTGGGGAGGGAGCGAGGTCAGTGACGGCAGCTCTTTTATTTAGGGACACAGAGAAATTAAAAGGAGAGAGAAATAGAAGATAGAAGTTTTTTGTTCCACTTTATTCTTTTGTTTCATGATAACAAACTGATGTTAAATTCAACTTAAAAAGAAACTGGGAGGAAGCTTTGGTTCATTTTAAGTTACGCTTAAGCCCCAACTTCCTTCCCTAGAGGCACTGAGGATTACCCTGGGGGTCGCAACCAGCAGCCGACAGAGCTCTGAGAGATAACGACGGCAAGTCCCCAGGCTCACCTGCAGCCGCCCACCCCCAAGTTGGCCGAGCTCGGAGCACAGCAGCCCGCAGGGGGGCTGCCAGAGATTTTGGGCCCCATGAAAAAATATCAAGTTGGCCCCCCTGGGTGCTCGTCCAGATTCGAAGGAAATATATATATATACTTTATATTAGTGTTCCTTTTTTGCTTAATTATGTAGGTCTACATGCATTCTTGTCACGAGCTGACTGGCGGATCCGTAAAAACACCCAACACAGAATGACAGTTTAACGATGTTTATTAATAGGAGAGAGGCAGAGGCTAGGTCAGGAGGCAGGAGGTCGTTACCAGGAGATCTGAAATAGAGAATAGTCCGTAGGGGAAATCCAAGAAGCAAAGTCGGGGACGGAGCAGGATCAGAGCCAGAGGATCAGAGTAGCAGCGGAGCCAAAAGGGGAAAATCCAAGAGACGAGGTCGGGAACGGAGCAGGGTTCGGGATCAGAAGACAAGGTGAGTAATCAGGCTGGAGAATTTACTTGCAGAGCGTTCAATAATCTGGCAATGACTGGGTAGCTGAATGGATCTTTTATAGCAGGAAAAGCAGGTGTGGTGAATTAGGTTGATGATAGAACAGGTGGAATGAATGGAGCTGATGAGGTAAGGGCTGTGGTTGCTGTGGCAACAGGTCTTTGGCAGGAACAGGATCATGACACATTCTTACTTATTTACATATCATTTTCACCAGCTGTCTCTCATTAAACAGTGAATTTCCTTCAACAGAATTAGCAATATCACTGCTGGAAAAAGCAGGAAATGCACATGCTGAAAGGTGTTAAGGTTGGTTTATGCTTGACGCATCCGCGAGGTCCGCACGGCTCCGCACGGAGAAATTGCATCATTTTAACAACCACGCCCCTCCACCGCGCCTCCGCACGGCCCAAAATTTCCGCAACGCGTACCTAGGAAAATTTCTAACCACGCGGACGGTCGGACGCGGAAAAACATGGCAGACCGGCAAGAACAAGTGTGGCAGAGGTTCGTAAATACAGACATTTGTATGATTCAGCTCTCAGAGATCACCGTGATCAACATGTTGTTAATGATTCTTGGAGAGAAATAGCTCGCACTGTCGGAAAAGATGAGGACGCTGTTATAAATGCTGGAATGCCATGTTGTAAACAACAGTTTTTACTTCTACTATGGTGTAGTGTTGGATGCATTCCGTAGAGCTCCATGCTGCCCCGTTCAGTTTGGGAGAATATTGGCTCACCGCAGAGACAAGCCGCATGAACCATAAACGCTGCGAGTTGTGAAGCGCGTTCCATCCGCGAGCCGCATCACCAAGCGGAAAGTGAATGCGTTAAGCATAAACCAAGCTTAAATCTCCTTTTCCCTTTTACTCCCTTAAAATGTGTTTATTTATTCTAAAATTTTATTTGATGATAAAATTCAAATTTGGATATCAAATTAAATTTCCATGTTGTGTCAAAGCTTTACATAACTACATTTTCAGCTGTCTTTCCTCTTGAACTCAAGTATTTCTGTATGACTGACAAAAATTAAGGATTCACTGCTCACAAGGTGACTTCTTTATTAAGTCTCCATGGCTTCATCATAGACACAAAATGAATAAGCACACAGTTCAAACCGGAGTCAGTTAGGGTTACATAAAATTTTAAAGTTGGACAACTTTGCATGAATACGTATATACTTTGTCCTGACCAAACCTGACATTGGGAAGGTCCAGGCTCTGTACTTAATGAAAGTGATATATGTGTTGCAATATAGGCTATCATTTGTGATAAAATCTTTATCCAAGTTACAACAGTCTTTAAAATTAATGCACAACGGGGAAAATGCAGCACAGACTCCTGCAGGATATTAGCTGTAGTTAATCATCAATACTAGATTTCATATTTTATTGTGTTCAATGTTATATTAAGTTTATTTATTACAATTATTAATAGCTTTTTTCATTTTTGCTCACTGATGAATTATATGGAAATTACTGATTTTTGTTTGTGTTCTAAAAGCTACATAAACAAATTACTTTTTGTAAAACCTCCCATAATTCAGTCAGATTCAAAACATTTCATTTCAAGGTGTTTAGTAGATGAAGAGGTTTTTTTTTCTTGTATGGTGCCTTCAAAAAGGTGCTTCACAGTAATAATCTCACGGTAATTTATGTTACATTAACAGACTAAATAACAATGCTTCAACCTGCCCAGCATTCAAAACCATCTATACATTTTTACTGATTGATATATATAATTATCATTATGTGGAAAAACAATGTGTTTATCACCAAAAATAGCCTTTTTAAATTCCTTTGTAATAGTACTGATAGAGAAGAGAGCCTTAAGTGATTCCCACAGACCCCCTTAAATGAGGCTGCTAGCTAACATGCTACATTGCTCACCTTCTTGAGGTTCATTGGGTTGTGAGGGGACACCTGCTGACATATCATCAACTGCTGATTCTGGTAGGAACAAGGACAACAACCCATTTACCATAATTAGATGAAACATAGTTCCTCTCACTGTGGATATCAGAGCTAGCAAACAGGTTGAATTTAACCAATCACTAACTAAACCCACCTTTCTTTGAGAAAAACTGTGTGACATACTGACGCCCTCTCTTCTGCCTGTCCTCTTTCTCCTTTCTTTCTTTCCTTTTCTGTGACCCAGACGTTGTTTTTGCAGACATATTTATTACTGCAGCCTTGACGCACTCTGCTGTCTCAGTGATTGCTGCGTGAGCTGGTGGCCTCGACTGCTACGCGCCCCCCGGCCAGGTGGACTGTACCATTTTATGCACCGGGGGGGGGTTCAAATTAATTAGTCAAAATAAAGTAGGACCCTCTGAATACCGTAAACCCTCTGATACAGGCCCGGCCCTGTATTTGACTCAAGCTCATCAAGCTCCAGGCCTTTATTGGAAGGAGGACCAGAATTAGAGGCAGGCCTCTATTTCTATTTGAGCAACATGAACTAATGGTTCGCTGGAGTTTTTGACAATTAAAATTGCGCCCTTATTTTCAAAGTTAAACACATTTCTTTTAACAACGGTAGTTTCTGCTTCAGCCATCTTCCCCCCTCCCCCTGCGCAGCGGCCACAAACTCACTGATGCATCTGCAGCCTCTCAGAGTTCCTGCTGCTCTAAACATTAAATAATTATTTTATTTTCTGTTCCTCACTTCTGATTACCTTCAATGGTGTCTGTTTGTTGCAACCACCAGGTACAAAAACTAACTTGTTTTTATTTGACTATTTTTCTGTCCTGCCTGTTTATTATCTTCCTGCATCTCCTCTCAATCCTAAAGAAAAACTGCTACCTGGGTTCATATATATTCACCTTATGAGTTACCTTTGAACTGCAGTTCTAAAAGATCTACCGACTGCAAAAACAGCGGAGTGCTCGCTGCTTGGCGGCCGCATCAGTGATCGGTGCATCACCGGATGACAAGGTGATGCGCCCCGCTCCACAGCAGCGAAACGCATCAGGCGCAAATAAAAGACAGAAAACATTAAAGGAAATGAGCCGACATGACCCATCGCGTGTTAAATTAGTTTTTGAGGTGGCGACACCTAACTTGATAATGTTACTCTGGCCGTGCTCAGGACGCAGATCTACCGACCGCAAAAGCAGCGGAGTGCTCCCTGCTTGGCGGCCGCATCAGTGATCGGTGCGTCACCGGATGACAAGGTGATGCGCCCCGCTCCACAGCAGCAAAACGCGTCAGGCGCAAATAAAAGACAGAAAACATTAAAGGAAATGAGCCGACATGAACCATCGCGTGTCAGTACTGACGCTCTGGCACAGCGCGTTGCCCATGGACGTAATTTTGGGGGGGCAGGGGGGACATGTCCCCCCCACTTTTTCCAAAGTCCAGTTTTGACCCCTGCACTTTTTACCATCCAAAAACAACATTACGCTATATTAAATTGACACTGGTTGAGCTCTAGGACCAAGCGGAAAACAACAGTTTGTTTTGAAGCCTGTTTCCCATTTAAAGCATACTGTAAAGATACCCCCCACCCCGTGCCCCCCCCCCCCCCCCCCACTTCTAAAGTGAAAATTACGTCCATGGCGTTGCCCCCCGACGCGCAGGAGCTTGTCACCTGCTGACAGCAGGCTGCTGTCTTTTCCGAGGGCTGCATCTTGCCGGTCATTATCACGTGACAGCGACTACTCGATGACAGGCATAAAAAGTCACTATAGTGAAGTCGACTAGTTCATACAACCCCTATTGCTCCCCAGAGTTTTCTGCAGCATAATCAGCACGTTCTCTTTGAACCTGATATCAAATTTTCGCCTCCTCTTCGTCTCCGCACGGTTAAAGTTACCATCGCGGTCTATCACTGGCAAATCAAAATTGAGACGGATGACACAACCGCCCCCCGTACTTGCTTTTTACCACATTCCAACCGGCCACAATAAAATACCGGCCATTATTTACCTCCGCCGACTCCGACACTGGCCAAAATATGATACCCGGCCGTTAATTGAATACAGGCCAATATTAGAGGATTTACGGTAAATATACATTTCATGAAGACTAAAATATTGTTTGTTTAATGTCTTAAATGAGAAAAACACTGCAAAGTAAAGTACTTGTGATTTTTAAACTTTATTTTTTTTATTCAACTTTGAAACTGTTTTGGGCCCCTGACAGCTGTGGGCCCTTAGAATCTTCCTAATCTTTCACCGCTTTACGGCGCCCCTGGCTGCCCGGGACCCAAGGGAAACCAACCTCGCTGGGGGCCTGACAGAATGCAGGGATCCAGACCCCACCAGGCAGCCACCCGGAGCGACCCAACAGATCCCAAAAATATCCCACCCCCGACACTGGAGCACCATTGGCACCATTTCAAAAAACGTCTCCAACCACACTTAAAGGTGAAATATGGAACACAGACACCAAAGCGACATTGTGAAGGTTGTAGTTGTAACAATAGAATAAGGTGTCCCGCCGTTGGGATGCCAGGTTCACTGACAATATGCAAAATGTTTTATTTGGGTCCATCTGTGTCATGTTCTGGTTTAGTTTCCTGAACCAGGACATTCAGAATCATACACGGAGACTGGATGAAAGGAATAAACAATATTTATTAGAAATGGGTAACTGAAGGAGCGCCGTCAACATGAGGAGAGGGTCTGAGTGAGGTTGAAGGGTGGAGGTTGGTTAGGGGATTCGTGGAAGACGAGGACGGTGGTCAGGCCTGAGGTGAGGGTCGAGCTCGAGAGGGGAATCCAGATGAGCGAAGGTGAGTGCAGGGTGAGTAGCTGAGAGCAGGCCGTTCAGGTTGAGCGTGGAGACGTGGTCCAGTGATAATCCGTGGTTTATGGCTGACGAGGTGGAGATGGCGAGGATACTTGAAGACAGGGACCGGGAATTATAAGTATGCAAAAGCTCAAGACAAGTGCGAAGATTTCTAAAACTAAAGAGTTGGCTTGTGATCTCAGGTTGGAGTGTACCAAAGTGAGCAATCTTCCGGCGAGGTGATGACGTCTCCCTGCTCCTTTTATGCACCAACTGGTAGATGACAGATTGGCTGCAGCTGCCCGCTCCTCAGTGCCACTCACCTGCAATTAAGAACTCAGAGGTCATGAATGAACCACTCACCTCAGACCATGACAATCTGTTGTAGGCTTCACCTAAACTTACTCATATTTTAGATCTTTTGTGGTTGCTTCTCTTCTGAGAAGGAATGCAACATCTTCTGGGCTCAGAAGCAGCTGCTTGACTTGCAGAGTCCACCCTTTTCCACAGGGTCAGCCTCAAAGTGCCGAGCAGACTGTTAAACCCGCAACCTGGTGTGAGGGGTTGTGCCATGGTCTGCCTGAGTGTTCGTGGCAACCGGGTCTGGGGGTTTAAGTTTCAGGCATCTGCCTGATAGATCACAGTGGCTGCCTGGTGAGGTCTGGGTCCCTGGGCTCTGCTGGGTCCCCGGCGGGGGTGGTCGCCCCTGGGTCCCGGGTCGCTGGGTCCCGGGCTCGGCCGGCTAGGGGGTGGGAGGCTGCGGGCGGGCCTGTGGGCTTGCCGCTGATATCTCCCGGGACTCTGCCGGCTGCTGGTTGTGGCCCCCCGGGGCGATCCTCTGTGCCTCTCAAGGGGGGTGGGGGCCTTTCTGGTTGCAGTCTCCTTGGGGTTCCTGTGTTCTGGGGCAGCGCCTGGATCTCTGGGACTTGGAGCTTCCCCCGTCTCCTGCACATCTTTGGGGGGCGGATCTGTGGCCCCTCACACTCTCTGTTGGACGCTCCTATAGAGAAACCTTACATAAACAAGCGCGTGTACACACACAGGTGCTCATATGGTGCTCTTAAAAGTATGGACTTGGGCACATTAAACACAGGTCTTAAGACTATGGTGGGCACTTAATGCACTGTGATTTATTATCGTGATTCTTCAGTTAAGTAATGTTGATTATATATTTCTTCATCAAGTTGACACAGTGATAGCTAGATCTTGTTGTATTGTTGGTGTGTCCCTTTTTTTGTCTTTTTCTGCAGGTCTAGAAGCAGACTCTTGTTCATTGTTTATTTTTGTGGGAACCCCCCCCCCCTCTCTCCCCATCTTTTCTTTTCCTTTCTCTTTCACCTCTGTCTCCGTGTCTGGTCGGAATTACATTGCATTCAACAACAATAACAATAAAGTTTTAAGTATCAGGCGTGACATTAAAAGCAAACGCTTTGATGCTCTACCTGAGAGTAAATCTGTAAGGCTTGTCACCAGCATTCAGACATCAATTCTGCTTGCTTCACAGCCAGACAGGACACGGTAAAAAAAAAAAAAAACAAAAAAAAAATAACAACCCGCAACGGTGCCCTCTAGTGGCTGGTAGATGTAAACATAAACCCAGTGACGTGCCCGTCACAGAAAATATTTGATGATTTTTAAATGAAAATATAACTTTTTAAGAAAATTTTGTACCTTCAATCTGCACACCTCTAAACACCCCATGTAGGTATTATTTTTTTAAAACATAGCTTTTTATTAAATAGTTTCATATTTAACCTTTAAGCAGCATTGTTGTGATAATGCTGTGACACAGCCAAAAATTGGATCAAGAACAGGTCCACCTCAAAATGTTCCAGCTATAATTTCAAATGTATCTACTAGAGACATTTCTGGGATAGATCTACATCCCAGTGATCTGTTTTGGTACACATGTAGTTTCCACTCATGGAGATGAAGAAAGTCTCCAGAAAACCCCATTTGTAGAAAAGCATCTTGAAGTGGAAACATGAAAAGTATTGTAATCAGCTGAAGGAAATGATGCATTTCACAGGTTCTGTTTCAGGGCTTTTCTGTGCATTTTTTAACCATTATTTATCCACTTTCTTTAGTTTTACGGCCTGAAACATAATCTTTTGTCCACCACTTGCTCACTTTGGTCATTTCTAAGCCTGTGTTTCAAAGTGTGCTATTATAACTAAGACCACTCGTTTGAAGAAGCAGGTTTTTTTTTGTATTTTATAGATTATTAATATTATTGGTTTTCTATTTAAGTCAAGTGATTTTTCTCTGTTTTAGTGTCAGCTTCAGTAGAGAGAGTCCGTTTAGAATGGTAAAACTTTTGGTAACAAGAAGCACGCTTTTAAAAAGGAAAATCAGAGTAACATTTGGTGTTTGGAGGAACATGGGAATAATTTAGGATTTGGACGAGCATTGGCATTGCAGTGGCATGGGGAGATGTGACAGAGGTGTGACTCATTACTTGGCTTTATAATATGAAGGAAATTATGGGGCGTGCTTTTTGTGTAAACAACACAACATGACTTCTGTCCTGTATATACAGTCAGCAATCCAAAAATTGGCAACGCAAAAGCCCTACGAATGCCAGCATGGCCTCGTTTTGAGGCATCTTACTAGCAGATGTTCATTCATCAGACAGAAGTAGTGTTAAATCAGGATGTGTGTATGTGGTTTTAGGTTTGTGGTGCAGGTAATTTGTGTTGCGGGAACTTAAATCTGTTTGCACAGTCACATTACGAGGGCATGCCGATGAAAAACAAGTCTCTGTCTCATAAATCATTACATTTTAAAGGCATGATTTGAGGTTTAGGTAATGTTGGGGCAACACAGGCAGTAGTTACGGTTAAGATTAGAGTAAACCTCCAGGAAGTGAATTTTAAGCAAAGAAATCTCTGAAGTCATGCAAACACAACTGTGTGTGTGTGTGCGTGCGTGCGTTCGTGCGTGTGCGTGTGTGTGTGTGTGTGTGTGTGTGTGTGTGTGTGTGTGTGTGTGTGTGTGTGTGTGTGTGTGTGTGTGTGTGTGCATGCGTGTGTGTGTGTGTGTGTGTGTGTACCCCAGTAAATGGACCACCAGGCATCCAGACACAGACTTTGCCTTCTGAGCTTAATACAACTAGTTTTGCTCTGATCAGCCCTGGTAACAGTTAAGGCTTCAAAGACATCACCTCAGAGGCTGACAGCAGCTATTTCAGACCTTGAGATCTAAGTTCCAGTTTTCAGAAGAAAAAAAAAAGATATGCCCTAGGCCTATTTTGAAGCCTACTCCTCCAAAAAATGATAAAAATGAAATTTTACGGTAAAAATAGTTTAGATGGCCTTGTAGCGCTGGGTTTGCTGATTCATTTGATGGGAATTATTACTATTTCTTCTGTAGTGTGAGGGTTATTTTGGGCCTGTTAAGGAACTAACGTCACAGGGTCCCCAGGTGGGGGACTCTAGGGCTTAAGGGGTTGCTCTAAGAAAACAGTACTCACTGAGGACAACTCCTTTCTTTTGTAAAAACAAAACACACATACTAAAAAGAAAAACAGTTTTTATTAAAAGAGCAAGGAATGGAGTTTTATAAGTTAACAAACATCAGAAGTTAGGAACTTTTGGAGGACCTGAACAAGAATAGGTACTCAGAAAGGTCTGATGGTGTAGCTGGTTAACTCATGTTGACCATCTCTGGACCAGAGGATCGGACACTCGCGTCTTCCCTGCCGGACCGAGTGTCATCTTGGATGGACACCGTCCTCCTGATCTCCAGATCCACAAGAGGGTCTCTTCTGTTGGGTGAGGTAGAACACAGGAATGCGTTTGATGCTGTTTTCTCTAAATGAACAACTCAGGTAGCTGCAAAACATCATTTCCATCCAGAACGCTTTCTCTCTCTCTGAAAGAAATCTTCTGATAATTCCATTCACGCATCCAAACTCGTATTTCCAATTTAGCTTCCATCCAGCCACAGTTTTGCTTTTAAAACAAGTTTAATATCAAAGCTGTTAAAAATTGTCATTAAATTGTCATCCATGAGTTGTCGTTATAATTGTCGTTCAAATCTTTAAGTTTAAAATTGTTAGTAATAAAATTTCTTCTTTTTTAAACTTGCCTCATTATTGAAACAAAACACAGAAAAGGTATAATATTTCTGGTTATTGAAAAGCAAAGATTCCTAGCTTCTGATTCAAAAATAAACTTTTGCTATAAAATTTAATTATTTAAATTAAACATTAATCTTTGAATTAAAATTAGACCAAACAGGTTGGTGTATGAACTTAGATCGATTATATAAGTATCCTGGATATTTGTACATGATGTAAGCCTCATAGGTTAATCTGATTGGTCATTCTCAGACTCTCCAGCTGAATAGCAACAGTGTTGATTCTAGTGTGTAGTTAAACTCTAAACTCAATTTTTTTTACTGTATATGAGGTCTGCTCTTAATGTACAGTACTTCAGTCCGCTCCCATGCCATGTTTTAACATGCTTAACAAAAAAAATGTGGTATGGTATGTTATTGTATGGTCTATTCTGGATTATGAAGGCCTTTTATATATGAAGGCCTCAGCACAATCTCTTTGTAAGAAGATGTGGTTTATCATGCCCCACTGAGGTTTATTACTAACTGTAGACCATCATTGCGAATTGTATTCTCACTTGGGATGGTCTTCTTTGTCCACCTGGAGGTTGAGACATTGGTACACTTTGATTTTTAAGGCCATGCTTGGACTACTACCCACCTACATCTGTACCTTCTTATGGAGAAGTGTTGTTACTTTGTAATCCATTTACTCAGAATTGGGCAAAAGGGCTTTCATTCACTCTTCTACTTCTTCATGAAACAGGTAGCAGGAAAACTGGAAAATAACCGAGCTTATCTCCATGATGCATTTAGTACCAGATTGAGAGCATTTGAAATTGGCTCTCTGTGGTGTAACTGCCTTGTATAAATTGTATCTAACTTTAAGGGTGTAACTGAGTAAATGTGTAACTATATACTTTGCTGCCCCTCTCCTGGTTGAATATAAAAATATATATATGTATATATATATATATATATATATATATATATATATATATATATATATATATATATATATATATATATATATATATATTATATATATATATATATATATATATATATATATATATATATATACATAATATATATATATATACACATAAAAAAAATATATATATATATACATATATATATATATATATATATATATATATATATATATATATATATATATATACATAAAATTTACCTGTCTATTAGCAGGGGTGGTGTGGCTGTAGAACCTCCTTGTGTGTTCTTCTGTATTATTCCTCCTTCCCACGGTTCCATCATCTTACTGTCAGCACCCTACAATTACACAACCTGAACCCTCCTCCACTCTTCAAACAAACACAGGCACAAATAATCTAGCTTCCAACCAGAGAAGAGCTTGGTGGAAAGAAGAAGATGCTAATATGCCTAACAAGGTTTACAACAGAAGCTCAGGAAGAAGAAAATGACTGAAACAGGACATCAGGTGTTTATGGTCATGGTGCAACTTATTCTGCTCTCAGCAGCTCATCAGCAGAGAAGGTAAAGAGTTCATGAGAAGTTTTTTTTTTTTACTTAGCGCTGAATAATTTTTACCTCAGCTTATTTTATACCAGCATTTTATCAATACAATAAATTAATTATTAATTATTCAACTGTCAAGCAAATCCTTTATTAAAATGGGATTTTATGACTAGGCTTTAGATAAACATTCCTTCAGAACTAACAGATGATGTTTCCTTATCCAAGACTATGAGAATCTCCTTGAAACTTGACCATGCACGTAGATCATTTGTTAGCAAGTTAGATTTGAGCTATTGTGACTTTCTTGCACATTTGATGATCAATGCATATTTTTGTACAAATAAAAACACACAAGTCAGGCATTTTTACACTAAACTGCAGCACTCAAAAGCTTCCATTACACTTAAAGATTGACTTAGTGGAAGATAATGTCTGAGTAAAACTAAACACAGCTGCAACAACAAATACCAAAAAGTCTTTGTTCCAATTGTCTTTTTTCTCAGTCATCACAGGTTAGGGGAGGACAGACTGAATACTTTGGGTCAAATAAAGTCAGATCTCTGTGAGTATGATCTGACCACTTCTGTTTATTCGTTCATTCAAACGGTGGAAAATCAACAGTATTAGCCAGAGGAAGTCATTCTGAGTGAGTTCATTACTAGCTTTTGTGAGACATCATGGGCTCTGGCACCCAGCTGTATTGTTTTGCTTTTACATGACTTGAAATCAAGGCCTTAATGGTGCTTAGCTGGCCCATTGGCCAGTGTGTTTTATACTGTTGAAAAGCCTGATTAGACAGCCCAGAAATGTAGCAAAATCTCTTTTGACAGTCTCCTGTTGGTATTTCCTCATATTTTGGGCTTCAGGAGCTGCCAGGTGTGGGCAGTCTGTGGATGAGTGACATCTGATTGACAGCTCTTAAGCCTAGTTTGTCAGCAGGACAGAACACAACAGTCCCCTGCATCATTGTGAGTCTGAAAGTCATTAGAGACCCTGAGAAGAGCTGTTTCAGTAGAATGAGCTCTACAAAAACCTGACTGTAAGCAATCATAGATGTTATGTTCATCAAGAGCAGCTGTGAGTTGTTTAGCCACAACCTTTTCCAAGATCTTGGAGATGAACGGAAGTTTAGAGATGGGTCTGAAGCTGCTATGGAGACTCAGAATTGTCATTTGGCTCCGGGCCAATGCACCACTCAGATAAACAAACAGGGAGGTACGTCATCGGTGCATCTTGGGCGATTTTAACGAACGGAAGGACAAAAGAGTCTCGCGATCATAGGAGATGGTAGCAGGGACACTACTGAAGAGGATCACAGACAGGAGCAAGGTGGAAAAGAGGAGGTTAGTGGAGAAAATTTTTTAAAAGTGGCCGGTGACTGCGGCCAAGTCAAGCACAGGCGCCATCTTGTTACTGACTGGCATGGCTGTCAATATGGCTGGAGATGAGCGGAAGTTTAAGGATGGATCTGAAGCTGCTATGAAGATAGAGGTCAAGCCTTGGGTATTTAAGAAGCGGGTGGATTGCAGCATTCTTAAAGTAAGCAGGGACCTGACCAGAAACCAGAGAAGCATCAATTATAGAGAGCACGCTGGGACCGATGGACTGAAAAGCATTTTTTAACAAAGATGACCGTCAGATGTCGAGGGGGCATGCAGCGGTCTTCATAGAGTTAACTAGTTTGGTTAACTCATACAAAGAAACAGGAGCAAAGCTATCTGGGATGATGGGCCTGGTTGGAGTGGGCACAGGTAGCGATAAGGCTGAAAAACACATGCTAGATCTCTTTTTTTCCCCCCGGGATTGACTTGGTCCACAAAAAAAAGACACAGTCGGCAAAAGTATGAATGGAGGCAGTAGGAGAGGCAGGAGATGGTGATGCTGATCCTGATGGTGTTAAACAACATCTTGGGCTTCCCTTTGCTTTGGGACACCAGATGGGAGATGGATTTTCTTCCACAAGCACTTAATTTTTCTGGTTCAGGCTGCAAATGCTGTCATTAAACCAGGGAGTAGGGTTCACTGCAGGAACTGATCTGGTTCTGACAGGACAGGTGCTGTCCAGAATGGAGAGGCAGTGCTCGTTAAACTGAGTAGTTAAGGAATCTGGGTCGTTATCAGAAGAACAGGGTGGATTGAAAGCAGCAGAATATTTGCCAGCTGTGCTCTCATTAAGAAAACGAGAACTAACTAAGCAGCGAGCAGGAGGTGGGGGTCGGTGGTCTGACATATACACATCATCAGGACAGACAGTGTCATCTTAGATGTGTTCTTGCTGTGTCTTTGTAAATCCATGCTTTCGTTCTTTTTTAAACACAGAAACAGTTTTGTTTACCTGTTTGTAGCTACGGTTTCGCCGACAGCTGCCGGCTTCTTCAGGCTGACGCTGATGGTGGCGCGTCACTTCCTTCTCCGTTTATCTGGGACAGCACACGGATCATAACCACTGAACAACAAAAATACAAAAGATGGATCAAGGAAGCAATAGAGATAAGGAGACGTGGATGTGGGACCATGAACAGGGACGACGGAGTTTACACGCTGGACCACGCATGGGACTGCATCGTCGGAGAGGGGAGAGCGGGCAGTAGAGGGCGACAACGTCCTCTGCTGCCCGCAGATAAACGGAGAAGGAAGTGACGCGCCACCATCAGCGTCAGCCTGAAGAAGCCGGCAGCTGTCGGCGAAACCGTAGCTACAAACAGGTAAACAAAACTGTTTCTGTGTTTAAAAAAGAACGAAAGCACAGACAGTGTCATCATTTAGACCCAGGGTAAAAACAAGGTCCAGAGTGTGCCCCCTGGTGTGTGTGGGCCAGAAAAATGCAGAGTAAAGCTGAAGGAGTCCATGAGGCTGGAAAAGCTGCTGGCAAAGGGATATGAGTCACCATTGTGGAGTACTTCACAGTGGAGGATAAAAAGTCACTAAACTCCCGAAGGAAAGAACTGTTTGGACCAGGTGGACGATAAACCACAGCACAGTAGAATGGGTCCTTACACCCGCCTTTAATCAGCTGCAGTTTAGCTAAGGAAGTAAAGTGACCAGAGGTTGCAGAGCAACATGAAAGATGGTCTCTAAAATAATAACTAGGCCACCTCGACCAGAACCCCGGGACTGGCTAAGGAAAGAAAAACCACTATGTCAGAGTTCAGTCAGACCAGAAAGATGAGATGTTTGCAACTAATCTTCGGACAGAAACAGAAAATCCAGGCTTTTAGAGAGAATTAGATCATTAAGCAGGAAGGACTCATTATTAAGCGGGTATTTTTTACAGCCATGCTGAGTGCGGTGGTGAAAGCAGAAAATACAAAAACAGCTGGAGATAGTGGACATAAGTTAGCAGAGTTAGATCCAATGTGTTTGTAAAATCCTCCTATGGAGGGAACAGGAGGAGAAACCACTGAGGATAAACAGACCTTAAAAACTTGGATGGAGAAACCACGCCATATTGTGGCCTGGTGGGAAAATGGAAGTGGCACTCAGGTTGCCAAACAAGGAAGAAGAAGCTAAAAGATCACGCTGATGTTTACAAGATAAACCACGCTTTAAGAGAATGCTTATTCTTACCTTGATTCCTGATCTTTCTTCTTCTGCCACCTGGAGAATACAGATGCTTCTGTTTTCTCTTCCCTTATCTTTTCCCAAGGCTGATGTCCTGTCTGTCCGTCAACAGAGCGCTTCTCTGCATTCCTCCTGAAAACTAAATTTTTATTAAATGATGGATTTGGACTACTGGTCATTCAATACGATTGACAAGATTTTTTCAACAATGAAAACAGAGCGGGGGTCTCCAGCTTGTCTGGATGGAAATCACCTGGTGAAGTATATTTTGGATTCCTGGAAGGAGTGGAATATTATATGGCTTTCCCAGCTATCCGTGGAGGACATTGAAGATACATGGATTTTTGGCCTGAAATTTACTAGATTTCTTCTGATTGGAGAGGGAGGATATCTGGTATTTTGGAAAATTTGGATGTTGGGGGCAATTTGAAAGTCTCAGCCATATGGGGACTGCTCAGACTGGGATGCTGCTGGAGGTGACTCAAAAGCTAGAAGTCCTGGGTGCGATCTCGGTCTTAGCATGCAAAATGGATGTTATCTTGGAGAAAGCCACTGCACGGTATGGGCAGGGGTGGACGGGGACCAAAACTCGGCCCTGGTATTTTTACGCTTCGTCGGCCCTCTGTCGCCCCTCCCCATTGGGAGAGTGGTGGGGGTAGGGGGTGTTGCTGCCCACGGACTCGTCTCTAGGCCGAATGTGAGATCTAATATGGACTGGGACTGTTAAAATACAAGCAGGGCAAGACCACTGCGACCGGGAGCCCTGGCCTTCCAGATCAGCTCATTCTCCACGGGCGGAGATCAGCGGGACATTAGTTACATGCTAACGCGGTAAAACAACTCCTACGTCATCACTCTACCGCATTTATCTTGCTAAAAACACCTGGAAAAACTCTGTTAGCTTCGGGTTACAATGTAGCTAACGTTCCGCAGATCACCAACTGAGGAGTAGTGTCGGCCAAAGCTGGGCAAGCAGCCCACTTGGCTAAGCGGCCCACCGGGACAATGCCAGAATGCCAGATAGACCAGTCCACCCCTGGGTATGGGCAGGTTTAATACCCAATAATTGGATTAACTGCAAGAGTGAAGACCAGTTACAAGCTGAAAAGCAGAGAAGAAATGATCTCTGCCTGCCCCAAAATAATTCTTCTTATCTGAATCTGGCGCCCTGGTAGCCTTGAGTTGCGAGAAGAAAAAACCTCCACGAAGGAATGCAGACAGATGCTGTGGAAACCCACCCTACCCCCGCCGATGGATTGGTTTTGTAGCCTGGCGAGGCACCAAATGAAGCCCGTTTGGGGAAACTCTGGAAAGCCTTTTTTCTCCCTCACCCGTATTTTCCTCATGTTACCCATTTTCACTCCTGCATATGGGAGCGCGAGGTACGCGCATGACCACAGTTCAGCCTGATTCTGTTATGTTGTGTCTTGTCTTGTTTTTGTTATGTCAGGTCTTGAACAGGTTGTTCTGAAACAGTAATTTCATTGTGGGACGCTGGTACAATGACAAAGATTCTTGGTTCCTTGAGTCCTCGATTACCCCTTTTCCTCAGAAGTTTTCCCAGGGTTGGTTAAACATCGCTGGGTGAAAAATGACTAATCAGGCATTTCAAATATACACCAGTTGGTGTAATTAAAAACTTAATAATTTCAATAACTTTAATACTCCTTTTGAGAATCCTTATTTATATATACAAGTAGCTCATGTAATAAATGAAGCGAAACAAAACAACTACTCCATGGTGGCTCCAGTATAGGTTTTATTTACTGCCCCAAGCTTGTAAACAAAATGGAAGGGATTCAAAAGACGTTTTATGTTTATTTAACATTTGTAGATTTTGGGTGATTCAGTTTCATACAGCTTGATCAAATTATTTTTTTCTGTTTCCTGAGTGCACAGATTCTGATTCCGAAATTTTTAAAAAGTGGCACTGTTGAATAAGATTTTACAGTTTCATTTTTGAAAATTGATGGAGAAGTTTGTAAAATTGTTGATGACATACCCATGGGGTGGCTGTGCTGGCCAATACACGTGATCATAAAAAATAGGTTTGTGCCTATTTGATGTAAACAAATATGTTATTTTAATGTTTTATAGCTGTGTACATAATTAACACTTCTTTGTATGTTAAAACTTTATCCATTATGTTCCTCAGCAGTGTGCAGGAAGTCCTGTGTGAATGGAAAATGCATGAGACCAGACAAGTGTTCATGCGTCACAGGGTATAAAGGATCGCATTGTAATGAAGGTGGAGTGTAATTTCTGAAACCACTGCCAGACTTGTGTTTTCAGTTTCTCAACCATTACCTGTGCCCTCACGTATCATTTACGGCAAAGATTTCAATCAACTGCTTAAATGATGTTCTGTCTTAACTCCAGATGTGAATGAGTGTGGCTTTTCGGAGAGACCATGTTCCCAACGCTGCATGAACACACCTGGTAGCTATCGCTGTTACTGTGCACCCAGATACACGCTCAGTGTGGACAGACACACCTGCATCAGTGAGTGAATTTTTCTTTCAAATCGCTTTTTAAAATCTTCCTAACACCCAGCTTCTGCTTTTGTGTTGCAGGAGAGACCACGTGTTTCTCTCTGCGCTGCCAGTTTGGTTGCCAGTTGGAACGAGCTGGAGTGGTTCGTTGCCTGTGTCCCCCTGGTCTCCACCTGGCTGCTGATAATCGCACTTGTGAAGGTGCTTCTTTATAAAATCACATTTCACCGAAACATTCTAGCTCACATTGGAATGGAACTGCTATGACTCAGTAGCAGAAAAGGGGTAGTTCAACCTCCATTCTGAATTGCCCTTGAGCAAGATATCAAACATGGTTACTGAAGCCCTTTTTACAAGACACACCATGCCAGTAAATTGGCGTAATATTACCGCAACGGTATCTGAAGCTTGGTTTATGCTTGACGCATTCACTTTCCGCTTGGTGATGTGGCTCGCGGATGGAACACGCTTCACAACACGCAGCGTTTATGGTTCATGCGGCTTGTCTCTGCGGTGAGCCAATATTCTCCCAAACTGTAGGGGGCAGCATGGAGCTCTACAGCATGCATCCAACACTACACCATAGTAGAAGTAGAAATTACTGTTTACAACATGGCATTCCAGCATTTGTTGTTGGTTGTTAAAATGATGCAATTTCGCCGCGCGGAGCTGTGCGGACCTCGCGGACGCGTCAAGCATAAACCAACCTTTATAAATGCGCCATGTCAGCATAGCGTTGTGCGAATTTTGCTGCATTTGTTTCGCCTCGCTTGTTAGTAAAGTTGCAGTAACTGTCTGTCTCATGAAGTCTGCACCTTGGCGCAACAGAGGGAGGTGTCATGATCACGTGGGGAGTTACTGCTGAGCAGCTGGCAACTATATTTAAAACAAAAAATGATGGGATTTATGGCTCTTTCATGGGAGCAGTTCATTAGTCGGTCATTTACCCGGGTTGGTTAGCGTTCCTCCCAAGATATGTATGTAAACACTTGTTTCTATGGTTCCTCCTACGTCCGCCACAGCGGTGGGTGTGGTTTGAGCAGGTGAGTTTGACCAACTTCCGGGGAGGTTTGTTAAGATGAACAGCTCTCTACAGGGACTCAGCTCTCATCATTCATTTTGAAAACCCGTTCAAAAGGTTTGATTAATTCATGAATGTCACATCACTAGCGGGTCGCCTCGTGATCGGAGGACAGCGGGAGTGATTTCAGCTTCTACCAGGGGTATTCTGCTGTTGTGTCCTTGGGCAAGACACCCAACTTGCCTGTGTTGGTGGTGGCCAGAGGGGTGGTTGTAGCTAGATAGTAGCTTACCATCTCCGGCAGTGTGTAAATGTGACTGTGTGTGAATAATAAAAGTGCTTTAAGTGCCTAGAAAAGCACTAGATAAATCCAATCCATTATTATTATTATTATTATTGTAGTATTATATTTTACTGCAGCAGATACATGTATGTCAGCTCTATCTATATAAATCAATAGTGATTATGTGTGAATGAGGAAGTGAAAGAGAGAGGAAAGGGGATCCAGCACCTTCTGGCATGCTAGCTAGCTGTTTCCTGTAGCTGGGGTGTTGTCAGCCAGCACCCCCTGAGGCACTAAAGCTGATGTTGCAAATCTACAGAACAAGCTAGGTTTTGAATACAAACATGGTCACAGACCACTCACCTCACCCTCGGGTATCTTACCTGAATGCTTCTGCTGGATCCGGAAACCAGACTATCCCTCTGCTGTCAGAGAAAACGAGAGAGAGCTAAACACCTGTCGCTAATTTCTACATCCAAACGTCTTTTCTTGTCCGTGACTTAAAATGGTGTTTTTCTTTTTGGGACTCTGGTAGTTTCTCGTAAAGTTGAAGTGGTAGCAGCCGGCTGTTTCTCCTCTGATATTGCTGAGCTGTGAACCTGCCAGTTGTGTTCTGTTGCTAAACATACAAGTGCATAATGAATGGAGGACCCAGGGAAGTATGGTGGTTCAGCGAGACCAACAACCAGATGGTCATCAATGGTTGCTTTCGGTCTGAAAGGTATTATTGGAGGTTTATAGACAAATGCTAGAGAACAACTTTGTTAAAATTTTTATTTTTTTTTATCTCCAACAATTTATCTATAGCTATATTATGTTAGAATTCTGCTAAGAGGCTATAGCAGCTTTAAATCCACAAAGGCATGACAATAATTAAAGCAGCATGGAAGATAAGGTTTAAATCTTAAGTGTGAGTCATTAATTTCTTACTACTAAACACATTTCTTTAGAAATACACAGAAAACATAAGTACATTATGCAATCGTCGTATTAACCACAGTTCACAAGGTTGTCAATGATGTCAGGGATGATAGGGAAGTTAGACATAGAAGCTTCAAAATGTTCTTGTTGCATCTTGTTCTGTTGTTTATTTAGAAAACAGCTCAAGAGGACAGTGTGCTGCTATAAGATCAGCTGCCTGCAGCAACGTTACAAGTGGCAGTCTGCCCAACCAATTATAAAAGGCCTCTAATTAACTGAAGAAAACATGCTCTGGACTCTTATTGGTGTTCCCTTTGTGACCCAGGATAACTCAGCAGACAACTCCTGTCCTGTAATGAAGCACGCCGCCCTCACGGCAGTTGGAGAGACATTCTCACACTTGTGGGGGTAATTTTTGTGGAAGCTGTTTAAAGTTTGAGTCAGAAAGAAGTCACAACCATTTCTTTCACTGGTGTAAAAACTACTAGAAACAAGCAGGTAGACATAAAATGTACTAAATAAGAAGGCATCACCCGAAATACATTTGGTGTGTGTGTGTGTGTGTGTGTGTGTGTGTGTGTGTGTGTGTGTGTGTGTGTGTGTGTGTGTGTGTGTGTGTGTGTGTGTGTGTGTGTGTGTGTGTGTGTGTGTGCACGTGACAGTTAAAATTAAAGAATATAGGATTGGATATTATTGATAAAAAACAGACGTTTATGCTTGACACGTGTGTTTTGTTGCAGATGTTGATGAGTGTCGGGACACTGATGTGTGTGTATCACGGAGGAAGTGCAGGAACACTTTCGGGAGCTTTGTTTGTGTTTGCAGAGACGGCTTTGTGATGGGGACCCTGCAGGGCTCTGTGGAATGTCGAGGTAAAAAAAATTAAAGGTTTAGCATTCCTTGAAAGGAATGAATATCACTCACCATCCTCAATGCCAGGGATTTTTAAAC
Organism: Nothobranchius furzeri; assembly: GCF_043380555.1. Classification (NCBI taxonomy): domain Eukaryota; kingdom Metazoa; phylum Chordata; class Actinopteri; order Cyprinodontiformes; family Nothobranchiidae; genus Nothobranchius; species Nothobranchius furzeri. The sequence continues at coordinate 10,802,739 of NC_091744.1, read as the reverse complement.
TTGAAATGATGGTTGTAGATGTTTCAGTCAAAATTCAGAAACAACGTTACGTAAACTATCAAGCATAATCACGACGAGACCTATTGTGGGGTATTTTTTAAACTCTATGTTCAATACAAAACATGTTTATGAATTTCTTTGCACTTAATCTCTCTCACATGAGGTGATTTCAGCAGTTTTATTCTTGAGATTTTCAGTACCTTCCAGAATGAGCCATTTCAGGGCTCTGTCACTTAAAGAAAACAAGTGGGAGCTGGCCACACCCACCCATTCCCCTCTCAGGCTGCTATAAGCTGAGAAGCTATGATATCTGGGAGTAGAGCCAATGCTTCTCTAGCCAGGAAAGTTGAGTTCTATGCTAATTTCCTTCATTGTGACATCACAAACAGTGAGTTTTTAAATGGCTTATTTTAGGCACTTAAGCCTTTAAACCAAACACTAACAGAAAACAGATGGATGTTGTTTGTTTTAATTTAGAGTGTTTATAGAAGCAGTAAAGATCCACATGGCAGCAGAAAATTACGCAAAATGTGAGTTTTGCATAACATATCCCCTTTAAATTAGTATAGGCACTAGCACTAGGATAACTCCATGAAGATTAATTTTTACTGCAGTCCCACGAATTTGATTGAGTTTTATGAGGTATTGAAATATATAGATATAGATAGATATTGATATATATATACATATATATATACACACACACATATATATATATATATATATATATATATATATATATATATATATATATATATATAAGTTGAGTTTTAAATTCCATTTTTGGTTCTTTTTAAAACACATAGAAGGTTTCTCTTTACCTTGCTGACAGTTTCGTTTGCGTCTGCAAACATCCTCAGAGCTGACGCTGATGGTGGCGTCACGTCCTACTCCGTTTAGTAGGAAGTAGGAGCAGTGGATCTACTCCGAGCCCCTCCCGGATGACCGAGCTTCTCACCCTATCTCTAAGGGAGAGCCCAGCCACTCTTCGGAGAAAACTCATTTCGGCTGCTTGTATCCGCAATCTCGTTTTTTCGGTCACTACCCAAAGCTCATGACTATAGGTGAGGGTAGGAACGTAGATCGACCGGTAAATCGAGAGCTTCGCCTTCTGACTCAGCTCCCTCTTCACCACGAACAACGCCCGCGCCACTGCAGATGCAGCACCAATCCGCCTATTGATCTCAGGCTCCAGATTTCCCACACTCATGAACAAGACCCCGAGATACTTAAACTCCTCCACTTGGGGCAGGACCTCATCCCTGACCCGGAGAAGGCATTCTACCCTTTTCCGAATCAAGACCATGGTATCTGATTTAGAGGAGCTGATTCTCATCCCAGCTGCTTCCCACTTGGCTGTGAACCGCTCCAGCGAAAGCTGAAGATCACGTTCTGATGAAGCCAACAGGACCACATCATCTGCAAAAGCAGAGGTACGATCCTCAGGCCACCAAAACGGATGCCCTCCACACCTTGGCTGTGCCTAGAAATCCTGTCCATAAAGGTTATGAACAGAATTGGTGACAAAGGGCAGCCTTGGCAGAGTCCAACTCTCACTGGGAACGAACCCAACTTACTGCTGGCAATGCGGACCAAGCTCTGACAACCGTCATACAGGGGCCTAACAGCCCGTATCAGAGGGCCTGGTACCCCATACTCCCGGAGTACCCCCTACAGGACCCCCCGAGGGACGCGGTCAAACGCCTTCTCCAAATCCACAAAACACATGTAGAATGTTTGGGCAAATTCCCACGCACCCTCCAAGATCCCCCTAAGGGTATAGAGCTGGTCCAGTGTTCCACGGCCAGGACGAATACCACATTGCTCCTCCTGAATCTGAGGTTAAAAAATCCGACGGACCCTCCTCTCCAGAACCCCTGAATAGATCTTACCAGGAAGGCTCAGGAGTATGATCCCCCTGTCGTTGGAACACACCCTGCGGTCCCCCTTTATAATTAAGGGAACTACCACCCCGGTCTGCCAGTCCAGTGGGACTGCCCCCGATGTCCACGCAATATTGCAGAGCCGTGTCAGCCAACACAGCCCCACAACATCCAGAGCCTTAAGGAACTCCAGGCAGATCTCATCCACCCCTGGAGCCTTGCCACAGAGGAGCTTTTTAACCACCTCAGTGACCTGAGCACCAGAGATTTAAGAGGCCAACTCAAAGTCCCCAGACTCTGCTTCCTCACTGGAAGACGTGTCGGTGGGATTGAGTAGGTCTTCGAAGTATTCTGCCCACCGATCCACAACATCCTGAGTAGAGGTCAGCAGCACACCGTCCCCACTATAGATAGTGTTGGTAGCGCACTGCATCCAACACCCCATTCATTCCACTTGTTGAGCAGATGTGGTTCAATTTCTTGCATTTGTTGTGGTGCTCATGAACAAAATGTAGATATGTGAGAAGTTTTCCTTCAGTCTTTTGATAAAACACTTGCAGCTGGCAAAATGCAGAGCATGCAGCTCTAGCTCCTCACTTGAATGAAACCAGAAATGTTGAGACAACCACCAAGCCACAGGATTTTTTTTTTCACAACACATTCAGATCTTTTCCCCGTCTGCACTGCAAATGACTGAAAGGATCGCAGCACATCCCCACATGTTCTTCTCATCTGTGCTAATTGGCAGAGAAAAGGGACTTGTGAGGATGTGCTTGGCAAGACAGAATCTATAGACCATGTTTATTTGATGAGCAGTGGTGGCTCGCTCACGAGCTATTTTTGTTTTCTTCTGCGTGATGAGCACTGGGGGACTAGATCTTAAACAGGTTCCAAGTTGTAAAACCTTTGGCTTTCTCCAAACAGCCTGAGTTTATCTTCCTGCAGCATACTTTGTTTCAGGAAAAACAGATTAATACACAGTCCTTCCCAATGCTGTTGGGACAGCAAGGACAGTTGCTTTATTTTAATTGTAGACTGAAAATATTTTGGGTTTGGCAACAAAAGTTTAACATGAGACAAAAGATCAATATGTCAGCTTTTAGTTTCTGAGGATTTATTTTTCTTTTTAAATCAAACTTTAGAAATGGTGGTTGCTGATCCAACCACTTTTTGGAGAATGGTGGAAAACGGTTTGATGCAGCTCAGTCATGGAATGGCAATGGATACTGAGAACTGTGTAATATAACCAGATTCTGCCCATCCAGTTTAAGCTCAGTTCACACAGTGGGGTAATCATGCTGATTGTTTACCAGTCATACATCTTTCAACAATCTTAAAGATGCACATGATTACCACTAATAATAATCTCATCAGACAATCCTACCCTTTGTGGTGTGTTAAGAGTGCTCCCTTCTGCTCAGAAGGACGTTGGGACCGCTCCAATCTTAAATCTCGGCTTCCAACATGTTCATCATTATTATTATAATCCATTCATTTTCTTCCACTTATCTGGAGTCGGGTTGTAGGGGCAGCAGTGTAAGCCTCACCAGGGAGGCGTCCATGAGGCATTCAACTGGCTCGTCTCAATGTGGAGGAGCAGCAGATCTACTCCAACCTCCTCCCAGATGGCCAAGCTTCTGACCCTATCTCTAAGGGAGAGCCAAGACACCCTGCGGAGAAAACTCATTTCGGCCACTTGTAACTGTGATCTTGTTCTTCCAGTCTCTAATCAAAGTTTGTGACCATATATGAGGCTAGGCATGTAGATCAATCGGTAAATGGAGAGCTTCCCCTTCCGGCTCAGCTGTCTCTTCACCACGACAGGCCGGTACAACGCCCGCTTCACTGCCGATGCAGCAACAATGCACCTGTTGACCTCTAGAACAAAACACCACTCGGATTCAGATCCGGTAGGAGGGGGGTTCCTTCTAACTACACCTCTCCAAGTCTCACTGTCATTGCTCACATGAGCATGGAAGTCCCCCGGGAGAATGATAGTCACAGTATGCCCACCCCTGCTCAGCGCCACTCATTGGAGCATCTCCAGAGTGGTCGAGTGTCTAACCCCCCTCAAGGAAAGCCATGCATCATGGTGAGTCCAACTATATCTAACCAGAACGTCTCAACCTCACACACCTCATCAGCATCCTCACTTTATTTATAAAGCACTTTCCAGCACTCTCAGAGATGCCCCAATGTGCAGAACATTAAAACAAGAAAAAAACAGGAGTTGGATGTTGGACTGTTTTGGTCTGATTTTGGGGACAAATATGCTGCCAGTTGAGTTTGATGTCTAGTCTATAAGAAGGCAAGGAGACAGATCATCCTCCACCATAAATGTTTATTTTGAAGTCATATTTTATTTTGTGAGATTTCCGATCTGACTGGGAGATGTCTGAGTGAAAGCCATTTGTGTGTAGTGTGTACAGTAGTATTTATAGAGCTGTGCACACCACAACTGATATATCCGATTTTTTTATCACCACCCGAGAGCTCTCTCATGCTTTGAAAATTGGTCGACAATTGGAAAACTCTGCCATGTGAACCAAGCTATAGGAAGTTAGTGGTGGATGGTTGTTCCACAGCAACATTTTAATGGAGACAACCAACCATTAACACCTTGAACCAATTTTCATGAAAATGTGCAAATTCTACCCAGAAACGTTTCTGGTGGGTTTGGTTCTACACTAGAACGTTTCTGTGCAAATTCTACCCAGAAACGTTCTAGTGTAGAACCAAACCCACCAGTTTCTTATGTCATGAAAATGGTGCGGACCATCTGCTCCACCGTACAGCTCCTAATCGGGTTCCACTGCAAGGTGTCGCATTTATTTGTTTAAAATTTCACAGAATAAAACTGATTTATTTTTTTCTTTTCCAACTCTTTGACTCATCTAAAGGTTTGGCCTTCCATTACATGCAATGCTATGTTCTAAGTCAATAAACAAATCTAAGGGTAAATAGAATAGAATAGAATAGAATAGAAGAATAGACTTCATTTGTCCTACAAAGAGGAAATTCACTTGTTACAGCAGGACATACATGTAGAGAAAAGAAAGAAGAAAACATAATAAGATTAAGGCAATAAGCTATGATTGTAACCTTCAACCACTAAAAACAACAAACAAAAAGGAAACTTGGGTTTCCAGAACTTTGCAGCATAAGGGACACAGACATACTAATGTACATCCAGTATTGTAAAAGCATTGAACACATACTGAATGTTGCATTGATGTTGTGTAACAGGATAATGCTACCAGTTAAACTGTGAAGTTACACTCTCTTACTGCAGAGGGGGGCGAATGACTTATGGCAGCTCTGTTTTACATCTGGGGTGTCTCAGTCTGCCTATAGATCTGGAAATGAAAAAGCTGAGTGATGATTTTGATTTTCAATGTACAGCAGAAAACTGATTCCTATCCCATTAGCTTTGGAACAGACTGAACATTCCACCAAAATATACTAATCTTCACATTTTCTCCTTTCAAGACAAAGACGAGTGTCTAATTGGAAGTCATCAGTGCAGCCGCCATTCTCAGTGCATCAACACGGAAGGCTCCTACACCTGCCGATGTCTGGATGAATACTTTGGAAATGGGCGTACGTGTCAGCCCAGGAGAGCCCCTCAGTCCAAGGCCGCGATGTACTTCAACTATAAACTCTCCAAAAGGACCAAGTCCCGATGCCCTTCAAACACTACGGCTCAGAAAAAGGAACTGAAAACCTTCAATTAAAGAGATGTCCAAAAGACAATCAACAGTGCAATTGCATTGTAATTAACTTTATCTTCAACTGGCCTTGTCCTCGCCATTTTCTTTGTTGGAGGTTGTTGTTTTTCCTTCTTGAACCCTCCCGCAGGTAGGGCTCTTGGTACCAGTTGACAACCACAATGTTCTTTTTTATTTTCTTGGATGTTAAGCTCAAACAAACCGCTGGATGTTTTGCAAACTGTAGCGTCACCAACGTCACAGAAAATACTCTATTTGCAGTAAGTTAGGAAATATTCAACTTAAAGTTTGTTTGGGGGTTGAAAAAAGTCTGTTTTATGCATCTCACACCTGAGAATTAGTTAATAGAAGACTGACCTCTGGTGGATGGATCAGGCAAGATGCAGCTGATTATAATCACAGTATTTTTAATAATTTCCAATAAAAAATAATAGAACAGCTGAAAAATGTGCTATCCTCAACGGGCATTTGAAACAAACATTAAAGAACAGAATGATGATTTCGTGCCTCTGTCTTCTCCTTCTGTTGTGCCACAGGGAAGGTTTTTCAGACCCACTAAGTCACATTTGGGTCAGACTACCACACAGCAAGAGAGCATAGACAGGTCAGGCAAACCAAATACCAAAAATCCCTTCTGTCAGCAGCTGTCTGGAAGCCTCTTCCTGCATTCAGCGCGCGCTGGAGTGGAAATTGAAGCTTGTTTTTGATGTTTTTCTTTGGGTCAATTTTAAGCTTCCTTCCCAACGATTATGCCCGCGACCCCAGGAGAGGGGGAATTGCAACGCTTGAGGGTAATAACTGTAATGACAGGAGATGATGGTAGAGGGCACTATGTGTTGTGTCAGGACTTCAGTTGTTGTCCTTTGATGCGCTGAGGGAGTCGGGTTTGTAGTGAGAACAAGCAGCTGCTGCCTGCTGAAGGGCCCTGCCACTGACCCTATTCATCCCAGCAGCAGGTGTCACATCAAGCCCCCACCTCTCTGGCGCGCGCACACACACACACACACACACACACACACACACACACACACACACACACACACACACACGTGGAAAATCACAGAGCCTCATGCACATCCACACACACATAAATGAGTGTGTGAGTGAAGAAGGAGGAGGGGGCTGGAACTACTTACAGGGAACAAAGAGCGAAATCAGGGAAAAATGCAGCCTCTTAGAATAAATCTCTCCACAATGCTGAGAAAAATCCCCAACCTCACCCACAGAAACACAAGAAAAACCTGGTTTCTTCTCTTTTCAAAGCGGTCAAAAGTGTCTTACAAAAGCAGAAATAGAAAACATTTTAGATAAAAGAATCCAGGCCCCCTTTCTGGAAATAAAAAGAGGACCTCACACTAAGTTGTGTGTAATTCCAACCAGAAACGGGTTTATTTAGCAAAAAATAATAAGATTTAACGCCAAAGCACTTGGGCTGCAAATAAAGGATGACAAGGGGTGTGTGTGTGTGTGTGCTGGAATGGGCGTGAAAGGGGGAATTTTTTCCCTTTCCGACCTGCTTATTTTCCTGCGTCTCTGTTTATACGACACATGAGCAGCTACTTGAGCGGTGCAGAATGACCTCCGCACAAGCTAGGAAAACAGAAAACATGTCAGAAGAATGTGGACTTACAGTGACAGTGACTGAATCAAAGGGCTGCTGCCTCGGCTCTACCATCGAGAAAGCCAAATTGACATTTATCCAGAGAGAGAGAGAGAGCAAAGACGCTGACAAGTGCACAGAGCTGGTGACAATACGTTAGAAAGGATGCGAGGAACAACCGTGCCACCCACGTTGCAAAAAAAAAAAAACTCGAAGCTTTCAAACACCACCACTGAACTGTAAAACAACTAAAACCCTTGTCCCTCCCATACTGTCCTTTTCACTTTGACGTGAAAAAGCCACTGTTTCCTCCTTGGGTTCCATCACTGAGGCGTTTCTAACCTAATGCTGAACAGTCTCACTCTGGGCTAAAAAAAAAACACCATTTGAACCCTCGGCGTAAAATTATAAAACACGTTAGCGAAGAATTGAGCTTGGAAATTGGTGAGGAAAGAATTGTGTAGGCAACATTTCCACATATATCTTTTTTTTTTTTTTTTTTTTTACTAAATAAAGCAAAGCATATCAGTTCTGGTGCCCGATTATCTCCAGCATTCACGAATCATGAAAATGGGCATTTGATTCTCTTGGAAATGAAAAGAGAATAAAAACAGCAGCTTAGATCCAGTTCTGCCACAGGAATCACCAAACCACCCTGATATCTTGAGAGCAGCAATGTCCTCTCCTTCACTTTTAAATCACATTATGTGGGATAAATACACACAAACAGAAAACCTCACGGCCTCTCTCCAGATCTATACAAACTCTCACACTTCCTCTTTTCTTTCAAGATGTGGCCTTGATCCGTGCTTCAAGTCCACATGATGACTTTGAACTCTGAACAATTAAAATGAAAAAAAACACTTATCTTTCCTTTTGTCTGTCTCCCTTTATTATAAAAACTCAAACAGCCACATTAGAAGATAAAAGCAGAGCCTTGACCCGACCGGAATCCACTGTACCTAAATCAGTCCAAATATGAGAACCAGGCAGCCTCCTTATTCCAAGGATTATCCTCGAAAGAACAGGAAAGATTTCCAGCTAATCTGTTTTGGAATTCCCACTTGAGAGAAGGTGAGGGGAAGTGGTCGGGACCAAAGGTTTCTCCACTCAGAAATCTGGGCCAAACTGTTTGCCTTCCAATTAATGTCACAGACTCCATGGAAACTTTCAGAGAATCCACAAATAGTGGCTTTTAAACGGTTTTGTTACCGACAGATTTTTGTGAGTTTAGAAAAGCAGCAGATGAGACGGCGTGTCCGATAATTTTGTTTTTCGTCGGACAATATTAGAACATGTCAGTAATGTCTGAGGAGTTTATAAAAAAAACACTGTATAATTAACACTCCTGGACAGGGTAAGAAGTACACAAAGGCTTCTGGGGGAACCCAGTAATTTGGGGGGTGTTCCGTTTGCCTTGGTCCCCAAAATGCCTTGAAACGGCCCTGGGTGTGTGACTGAGTTTTGAAGGTGATCTGAATTGTATCAAATGTATAAATATGACATGTGTATAACTTATTGTTTTATACAAGTAAAAACGTGTAGCGGAGATAAATCTACCTACATTTTACTTTTCAAACACTATTCTTTGTTTTCTTGTTTTCATTTAACTGTTTTCCTGTCCTGTCTGTCTCTCATCTTCCTGCGTCTCCTCTAAACTCTCCAGAAAAACTGCTGCCTGGATTCTTACTTTTTCACCTCATCAGTTGAGCAGATCAAAGGGATCTCCTGACCGCAAAGCGGAGTGCGCGTTTCGATGCTGCTTCAGTGAGGTGAAATCACCGCAGCACACGATGAGCGGAGCACATCAGGAACAATTAAAGGACAGAGTACCAGAGGATATAAACAGATATGAACGATCATGTGTTAATAGGAATGTTTTGTTGCGCCACCTTGAGAATGCATCGTGCGCCGGACGCAGCGGGCGCACCAACGATCAGCGCTCTGCGTCCTGTCCGCTCAACAGAATCCCGCTACGCTGAGAGTCCATAAATATTGTAATATAGGTAGAAACTGGATCTTTCCCTTCAGACAGAGTGAAAAGTGGACATGTGCGGGGAAAAGAGGATGTGTGGTCACCTTAAGCTAAAGCAGGTAGAGACCTCCCACTAGCAAACCTACTCGTGTCACCCATGCGGTTTTTGGTCAGCCGACCGCCAGAGAGTGTTGTCAAAAGCAAACTTGGTCTAGTTTCTGTTTGAACATTCACTGAAAGCTGTTTGAAAGCGATAGTGTTAAAAACTCTTCAGTGTTACTTTAAAATGATGTTTGCTTCACATTCTAGGGTCCTTCTCTGCATGATTGAGGATTTGTGGCAGCATCTGAGGAGCAGCTATCCTGAACAGCTATGACATCACACAAACACCGGTCAAGGAACACGGAAACTAAGAAAGAAAAATCTCTCTTCACTCCTCTGTGAATAAGATGCGATTATGATGTAATCGTAAATAAAATAAAAATGATGTGAATAAGATAAAACTAGTTTTGGGGGCTTATTTGACACAGATAAATACACATGTTCAGATTTTTGGCTTTATTACATTGTTAAAGAATGTATGTTTCTAAGAAAGCGTGTCTGTTTCTCACTCCATTTGTGAACTCTCACAGATGAGGCCAGACCTCACCTCAAGGTCCAGTGAAGCAGGAAGCAACAAAACCCCAAAACATCAACCTGACCATACTACAACCGCCGCTGGCAGTCGTTCCCATCGCTGAGATCTTATAAACAATCAGTTGAAATATTGCTTTACTTCAGCCTTTGCTTTGTCTGTTTTGGCAGAATAGAAATCAACATTGGCCTCCTTGTAAGCTCCATGAATTACTGACTATAACTGTTTCAGTTTCAAAGGAGGTTTAACAAAAATGCAGTCTGTTTTGATGGAAAACTTTAAATTATTTGACATTGCTTCTTGGAGTCTGAGTTACAGTCTGATTTTCCGTCCAAATGGAGCCGTGTTTATCTGTGAGTCGGGGGCTGCCAGGTGACTCTGACAGATGCCTGTAAGTCAGCCCTGAGGGAGAGTTTTTGTTATGCAACACTGACATCACATGGAGAACCAGAAAATGTGCATCCATACAGGTAATTTGATGAACCTCGGTTGGTGTTTTCACAAACTGAGATGTTGAAATTAAAAAAGTACATTATAATCTGGCAATTAGGTCCCAAATTCAGATCGCAGTCCTTCAAAAGTAAACACAAAAATAAATCTCAAAAACATAAATTAAATGGTTATTTTGATATTCTTTTTAGATTTCTAAAAGTGCAACCTCTTTAACAGGGTTACTACTTTCCTCTAAAACCTGCTGTGTCAAATCCTTCATGTTTTTCTCGTGGAGAGTCTGAGTACAGCAGGTGGAAAATTCCAATGTTAATTTATTTTTAAAGGTTAATTGTTGTAGAAGGGAATACAATAGATTTGTATAATATCAGTAGCCATTCAACAGATTTTTAAACAGGTGTCTTATATTCAGATTATACATTAATGGATGGTTAAATCTGGATTAATGAAACTTAAATCTAACACCAAATTTATTTGTGTGTTTTGGACCTAAAACTTCATCCATCCATTTTCTTCCACTTATCTGGAATCGGGTCGCCGGGGCCGTAGCCTAAGTCGAGAGACCCAGACTTCCCTCTACCCCGCCACTTGAGCCAGCTGTTACGGGGGAATCCCAAAACGTTCCCTGGCCAGGTGAGAGACATAGACCCTCCAACGTGTCCTGGGTCTACCTTTAGGCCTCCTCCCGGTTGGACATGCCTGGACGCCCGGACACTTCTAGGGGGCATCCTGACCAGATGCCCGAGCCACCTCAACTTGCTCCTCTTGATGTGGAGGAGCAGTGGATCTACTCCGAGCCCCTCCCAGATGACCAAGTTTCTCACCCTATCACTAAGGGAGAGCCCAGCCACTCTGCGGAGAAAAGTCGTTTTGGCCGCTTGTATCCACAATCTCATTCTTTCAGTCACTACCCAAAGCTCATGACCATAGATGAGGGTAGGAACGTAGATCGATGAGAAAATCGAGAGCTTCGCCTTCTGACTCAGTTCTCTCTTCACCACGACAGATCGGTACAACTCCCGCATCACTGCAGATGCAGCGCCAATCCATCTTTCAATCTCGCGCTCCAGTTTTCCCTCACTCGTGAACAAGACCCCGAGATACTTAAACTCCTCCACTTGGGGCAGGACCTCATCCCTGACCCGGAGAAGGCATTCTACCCTTTTCCAAATCAAGACCATGGTCTCAGATTTAGAGGAGCTGATTCTCATCCCAGCTGCTTCACACTCTCCTGCAAACCGTTCCAGTGAAAGCTGAAGATCACGTTCTGATGAAGCCAACAGGACCACATCATCTGCAAAAAGCAGAGGCACGATCCTCAGGCCACCAAATTCGATGCCCTCCACACCTTGGCTGCGCCTAGAAATTCTGTCCATAAAGGTTATGAACAGAATCGGTGACAAAGGGTAGCCTTGACAGAGTCCAACTCTCACTGAGAACGAGCCCAACTTACTGCTAGCAATGCAGACCAAGCTCTGACACCGGTCATACATGGACCTAACTCCCCGTATCAGAGAGCCTGGTACCCCATACTACCGGAGTACGCCCCACAGGGCCCCCCAAGGGATGCGTTCAAACACCTTCTCTAAATCCACAAAACACATGTAGACTGGTTGGGCAAACTCCCACGCATCCTACAGGACCCCCTGATGGTATAGAACTGGTCCAGTGGTCCACGGCCAGGACGAAAACCTTTAGGCCTAAAACTAAAGTGACTATTCACAAGTCAGCACACAAGTACAATTGTGACTTTTTTTTAGTACCTCGTAGTTATTTGCAGTTTTAGGGGTTTCTGTGTTCATTTCCATAACTCAAACCTCTCTCAGATTTATTGAAACATGTATGAATTTGGTGGTGTTTGGTAGTGTCAACCTGTGTTATATCATTCCATATAATTAGTTCTGTCTTTAGTCTCTTTTCGTTCATTTAGTGTGAGTTACTGAGTTAAATGTTTAAAGTGTTATTAGAAAACCAGATTGTGATCATTTATTTTGTAGTGGTTATGTCAAAAGCCACTAGATGGGGTTGTAGATCTACTTCAGAGCTTTTAAAAGAAGGCTGCCAAAGCAAAACACTTTTTCTTTAAGTACTTCTAACAAATTAACTTCTGCTGTTCATCCCTGTAATAGGACAATGTGGCATCTGTTTTAAATTTGCAGTAGGGATTATAAGTAATACAACTACAACTTTTTGTTTAATTAAATATCCATTAATATCTAAAGTCTATAATAACTATCTGTCCTCTGATCAGAGTTCCACTCCAGACAGAGCAGCAAAGGTCCCGTTCAGTGCATTGTCTGCAAGTTTTCCTGAAGTTGAAGGGAGTTGTCTCTGTTGAGTTCTTCCCAGGGTGAGGCGCACAAGCTGTTTCCAGGTGACCAGCAAAAGAAATCTCCAGAAAAACAAATTGCACCACCAGCTCCTACGCATAGTCCTGCCTGGAAGGGTTGTAGCAAATGTCCCTTAACCTTTAAACATGCCAGCCATCATTTTGAGCTATAGTTTCTAGGGTCTGGAGAACACACACACACACACACACACACACACACACACACACACACACACACACACACACACACACACACACACACACTTTAACTTTCACTGGACTAAACAAGAATTTAGGCAAAGGATTATTTAATAAAGCTGAACAACTAAGCAAATCGGTTCCACACATTTCTTGTAGAATCAATAAATTCAAACATTACATGACCGATTGCATGACAGCCACAACCACAGGGATCAATTAAAGACGGATGACATCACCTCACTCTCAGCTGAGAGGAGAAGTGAATTCCCACGAGTCAAATTCAGGTCATATCTCTTTTGATTTCAGCAGTTTGAGTTGTCAGTGTCTGTGACCTTTGTTGGATCAGTTCCTTCATGTTTTGGTTTAAGAGACAAATATTTTAATATATTTCTGCACATTTTAAATGTCCTTGTTGTAAATATTTTTATTTGACTTTCATTGATAAAAGTTAAATGACCCACGCTTGTACAGGGCCTCTCTGAGACAGAGGACTCCAAAGCGCTTTACACTACACTGTATCATTCATCCATTCACACACACACATTCACACGTTGATGGTGATGAGCTACAATGTAGCCACAGCTGCCCTGGGGCTCACTGACAGAGGTGAGGCTTACATTTGCCTTTCTTTTATTTAATTTATTTCAAAATGTTGTTAATGTGGTCACTCGTAAGGCAGATGTTGACTAATGAGCAGGCTGCAAGCAGGAATATTATTATGGTAATTATGTATTTTCACCATATAACCAATTAAATAACTTAGGTGTGTTCTTGCTGTGTCTTTCTAAATCCATGCTTTCGTTCTTTTTTAAACACAGAAACAGTTTTGTTTACCTGTTTGTAGCTACAGTTTCGCCGACGGCTGCCGGCTTCTTCAGGCTGACGCTGATGGTGGCGCGTCACTTCCTTCTCCGTTTATCTTCGGGCAGTAGAGGGCGACAACGTCCTCTGCTGCCCCACGGAGGTCCAGGTAAACAAAACTGTTTCTGTGTTTAAAAAAGAACGAAAGCATGGATTTAGAAAGACACAGCAAGAACACACCTAAGATGTTCAAAGAGAAATACGGACAACAAGGAACGAAGGACTTCCGCCGTTTGGAGCGATTACACCAGAAACGCGCACGTCTAAGAAACCACCTTCGCTTCTGTTTAAGATGCCGGGACGAAAACATCACACCCACAAGCCTACAGCTGAAAACACCGATCCGGACCAAGACAGCACAAAATATAATAGAAAGAGCACAGAGAGCACTGCTCAAGGAGAGGATAAGGAACGTCATAACCAAACAGAGGCGTGTGGAGGACGAACTGGAAAGAGGACACCTGGACTTGAAAAGGAATTACAAACTTGATAAACAAATGGAGGAACTAACTAAAGGACACATGATGGAAAAACAGGAAAAAGAGTTCATAAAAGTAAAAGAAAGACAAATAAAGAAGTTAAACAGACTCATAAACAAGAAAAAGAGGGGAGAAATACAAGGCAACTCCACACCAAACTCATGGGTATGTAACATTTCACAATACAAACTAACAGAAGCAGAAGAGAGCATATTAAAGAAAGGTTTAAACTTTGCAGTCACACCAAAAGTAATACCATATGATGAATTTATTGTAGCAACAGAACTAGCATGTCAACAGATCACAGATGAGGGAAAGAAAGCAGAACTCAGAAATAACATAGTTGGGATATTAAAAAACAGCCAAATTCAACACAGCAATATTACAAAAGAAGAACAATCAGCCATGGCAGCTTTATCCAAAAATGAACAGATAATTATTCTACCGGCAGACAAAGGAAGAACCACAGTAGTTATGGACAGAGAAAAATATAAACAACAGATGAAACAGATGCTAGAGGACAAAAATACATATGAAATACTTAAAAAAGATCCAACAGAAAACATAAAGAAAAACATGAAAAAATTACTGAAGCCACTGCACGAAAAAGGCAAAATAACAGAAAAAATGTACAAACACTGGATTCCTACAGCAAACATAACACCAAGAATATATGGAACACCAAAAATACATAAACAAAAACACCCCACTTAGACCAATAGTTGACAGCATAGGTACACCAACATACAACATGGCAAAAGATATCAGCAGAATCATCAGCCCGTTATTAGGAAATACAGACCAACACTGCAAAAATAGTATAGAATTGGCAAAAGAACTAAAGGAAATTACAATAGAAGACAATGACATACTCATCTCACATGACGTCACATCTCTGTTCACAAAAACACCAACCCAAAAAACCATAGACATAGTAGTTAACAGAATCAGACAAGACAAAACTTTACACAAAAGGACAAACCTCACAGCAGATGACATAGCACAACTGATAGGACTGGTAGCTAACTCCACTTACTTCACATACGATAACACAATATACAAACAACTGGAAGGCTTCGCCATGGGTAACCCGTTATCAGCCACCCTGTGCGAGTTTTTCATGGAAGACCTGGAACAAAAAGCCATAGCCACTGCCCCCCAAACTGCAAAATAAAACTATGGAAACGCTACGTGGATGACATAATGGAAATCATACCAAAAGGTCAAACAGAAACACTAACACAACACTTAAACAACATTGACGACACGGGCAACATAAAATTCACTTATGAGTTAAAAACAGAAGGCAGCATAGCATTTATGGACATGAAAATCACCAGGCAGACCGACGGGACCCTAAACATAAACACATACAGGAAACCAACACACACAGACCAATATCTATTATGGACATCAGAACACCCCACCATACACAAAATGTCAGTAATCAGAACATTATATCACCGAGCAAACATAATAACAGAAGAGAGAGACCGTAAACAAGAAGACAAACACATACAACACGCTTTAAAGACCTGCGCATACCCGACATGGGCAATAAACAAAGGAAAACAACAAACAAAAACAGAAAGCAAAGAACAACCCAAAAAAAGAACCAGAAACCCAGAAAGACAAGAACCAAAACCAGTGATAACCCTACCATACTGTACAACAGAGGCATAACGGAAAAAATAAGAGCAACAATGAAAAAACACAACATAAACACACCAACAAAGCCATACACAACAGTTAGAAACAGACTAGTACACCCAAAAGACAAAATATCAGCTGGACAAAAATGTGGAGTCATCTACGAAATCCCATGCAAAATATGCAATAAAACATACATAGGAGAAACCGGACGCCAACTCAATACACGGACAAATGAACACAGAAAGGAGTGCGAGAAAGAGGCAAATCGTAAACACACAAGAGCAGCAAAAGAAGAAGCAGAAAGTACAATAAAAAAGTCAGCCGTAACAGATCATTGCTTAAGAGAAAACCATATAATGGACTGGGACAACACACGGATCATAACCACCGAACAACAAAAATACAAAAGATGGATCAAGGAAGCAATCGAGATAAGGAGACGTGGATGTGGGACCATGAACAGGGACGACGGAGTTTACACGCTGGACCACGCATGGGACTGCATCGTCGGAGAGGGGAGAGCGGGCAGTAGAGGGCGACAACGTCCTCTGCTGCCCGCAGATAAACGGAGAAGGAAGTGACGCGCCACCATCAGCGTCAGCCTGAAGAAGCCGGCAGCCGTCGGCGAAACTGTAGCTACAAACAGGTAAACAAAACTGTTTCTGTGTTTAAAAAAGAACGAAAGCATGGACCAATTAAATAAGTTGTCAGTAACAACCATTTGCATTCAAAGTGTAAGTAAACAACTAATTTACACTTATTGTTTCACAAAATCCCGCCGGTACGCCTTCCAGTGAGGACATGGAATCTGAGGACTTTGGGTTGGGCTCGCCAGTCTCTGATGCTGAGATCACACGTGGTCAAAAAGTTCCTCGGCAGGGCCTCAGGGGTAGATGAGAGTTAAAGAAAACGGCCAGAGGCAAAATTCCTTTAATGGTGTGTATAAAAATATATAAAAAAATCAGCTGAAAAAGGTTTTTGGATTTCCACATTTCCAATGTTTTTAAAAAGCGCTATCAAAACAGAAGACAAGTGTCCTGCCCAAACCAGCTGATGATGTCACGCCAGTAACCCCCAGTCTAAACAGGAGCAGAGCTGTGGTGTTTCTGCATTAGCATCATAGCAGACGACAATCAGTCGGAGGTAGCTTCTGAAACCTCTGCTAGTCGGTCAGAATTTTTTCACTCAGGGATACGATGACGAGCACAGATGCAGGATTGCCGGAGAAGTTCAGTTGAACTCCGACCACACACTCACTGGATAGCAGAGGTGCAGACAAGTTTGAGACTGTTCGACCAGCGAGCCGATCTGGACACCAAGATTCTGTTCATCTTCAGAACCAGAATCAGTCCCGTTTGTTTACTTTTATTGAATATTTCCCTTCTGTGCTCGTAGCGCTTCCACGGGGAGCTCTCAGCTGACGAGTTCTTAGCTGACCAGAGGTCTTAGCTCTGCATGCATATCGGGGGCAGTTCCAATGGACTGGCAGACCAGGGTGGTGGTCCCCCTATTTAAAAAAGGGGTGCTGCAGGGTATGATCTAACTACAGAGGGATCACACTCCTGAGTCTCCCTGGTAAGTTCTATCCAGGCATTCTGGAGAGAAGGGTCGCCGGATTGTCGAATCCTGGATTCAGGAGGAGTGATGTGGTTTTTTCCCAACCAATCTACAAGGATTTGTAGAAGGAATTCAACTGTGCCCTTGGGGGACCCTGTGAGGGTTATTCTGGGAGTACCAGGTCCTCTGATATGGGCTGTTAGGTCCCTGTATGACTGGTGCCAGATTTGGTTTGCATCACCGGCAGTGAGTTGGGCTAATTCGGAGCTGAGCCGGAGAGTGAAGCTTTCAATTTAAGGAGTGATCTATGTACCTGACCTCACCCATGGTCACGAGCTTTGGGCAGTGACCAAAAGAATGAGGTTGTGGATACACGTGACAAGTTTTCTACACAGGGTGGTTGGGCTCTCCCTTAGGAGGATCATCCAGGAGGTGCTCGGAGTAGATCTGCTGCTCCCCCACATCGAGAAGAGCCAGCTAAGGTGGCTATCTGGTTAGGATGCCTCCTGGACGCCTACCTGGTGAGATTTTCCAGGCACACCCAACTGGGAGGAGACCTAAAGGACATGCTGGAGGGACTCTGTTTCTCGGCTGGTCTCTGAACGCAATGGGATTTCCCCAGAGGAGCTAGCCCAAGTGGCTGAGAGGGAGAGGGAAGTCTGGGCCTCTCTGCTAAGGCTGCTGCCCTTGCAACCCAAGGCCAACCCCAAGTGGGGGAAAATGGATGGATGGATGGATGGATGGATGGATGGATGGATGGATGGATGGATGGATGGAAGGAAGGAAGGAATCATTGTAAGACCATTATGTGGAGTTCAAGTCATGCCCATCTACTTCCAGACCATGAGTCCCACAATGCCAAAAAAATGAATGGGAGTCTATGAGCCGATAAAAGTTATTTTCTGATCTCCTTTGATATTTGCCTTGGATTCAAAATAGAACGTATGTTGATTTTAAAGACACATTAGAAGCCTATAGAAAGGGCTTATTTCTGACAGGCAGCAAAAGTTATTTTAGGTTTTGTGTGAAAAAACCTAGTGGAATACATCAAATTTATGTAATCAAACCAGACGAGCAGAGGAAGAAAAGAAAAAAAACGGCTGAAAATTTTGCGAGCTTTCCATCCTCTTGCTAGGACAAAAAGAAGATGAAGAAAACCACTATAAACCTGGCCATGTGCTAAGTAGCAGCTACGCCGCAGGAGAACACATTCTGCGGTCATATATATGACGTCTGATTTGTATAAAGCTAATACATCTCAAAGTAAGTGATGGACATAGTCGAAACACAATTATTTATCATTTAAATTGATACAATGTATGTGTGATTCAGGGCATGAGGCAAAGTGGATCAGAAAACAACTTTTATGGTCCGTTCATTTCCATTCTTCTTCTTTTCTGTCTGGTGACCCATGAGCCAACTGGACAGGAAGGAGACTTAGGCTCCCCATTTGGTTGCTCACAGCAGATTAGAAATATCTGTTTTTGCACATGCAAAAAAAATAATTAATGCTACTTAAAACCTTTTAATTCATACCATTACACATTAAATATTTTTCTAATTATCCATTCACAGCCGTGTCATCTAACTCTACATGCTTTTCTTGTTTTATCCAGATGGATATTCATTTTTGCCATGATCAATCAGTCATCACCTTTTGTTTGAGAAGCTGTTTATTTTTGCCCCTCCAGGTCTGCCTTCGTTGGCCAAGCCAGGAAGAGGTGATGTCATGATGGCTATCACTTACAATGCCCCAGCCAGCTGCAGATGTACCGAACTCCGCCTCTCCTGAAGCATGACCTCAGCCTCCGTGTAGGCAGGGAACATCTGCTTGATGACCTGGTTTTTACAAGAGTACTGTAAATCAATAATCACGTTTGATCTGATGCAAGCTGTGATTGTGAGTGCAGCTCATAAATGGACCCTATGCGCTTTAGCAGCATTGGAGTTTAAAAATTGTAAAAATAAACCCTTTATGATTTGGGGGCATCTCCTTTTTCCAGAGTATTAGAGCTAAATATTGGAAATGTTTTATAAAAGACAAACTAAAAGACATTTCTTAGGCATTTAAAGAATCTTTTGGAATCTTGTCATAGAACAGTTAATGCTGATTTCAATTGATGATATTGGTTTATACAGTAAACGACAGAGGCTCACTATCCTGCTTGTTTTTATTTGTTTATTTGCACCAACACACTTAATTCAAATGACTAAATGATTTAATCGGCATCAAGTTTCAGGTGTCAAATGGGCCATTCCCATCTGCACCGGGCCGGCACGGGCCGGGTAGCGTAGGTTGTTTACATATCTGGGTGGCCTGGTATTTTTCCGGGCCAACCAAGGCTCATTCTCAGCCCTCTTCTCGAGGGGGTCTGCTTCAGGCCGACCAGGGCCAACACACCCACTGCTGACAGCAAATTCACACCTTCCATTAGAGCAAGCCTCTCATTGGTGGGTAGAATCAGCCCACATGGGCTTAAGGCAAGGATGTGTGGAATCAACCTGGCCAGGCTGGGGCCGACTGGGGCTACCCAGCCCGGGCCGACCCGGTACAGATGGGAATGGCCCATATATGCCTAAAGCAAGCAGGATAGTGGCCTTGAAAGACCAGAATAACCCTCCTCTAAATCTTGAAGTGAATGTATTTTTCCGGCGATAGGGGACAGTAAATACCTAAATTGTTCCAAGCAAGCAGTATTTTTGTGCTGGAGTAAGACCTTACCAATGGATGCCCATTAGGGTAAAAAACTTTAGCAAAACGACAAGCACATCAGACTCCCTTTCATCACTGGCAACAAGTGAAGAGAGAAATGCATAAAACAACAACATTCAAGAATGATGAAAGTTTTGTATCCATTTGTTACAAATCAGTAAAAGCATTTTGTCCTCATGGGCTCCCGTATAAGGAAACATGGCATCTAATATGGCGTCGCTGAGAGACTTAGACCTGCTCTCGTGTATTTTGGACCTGATTTTTTATGTTTATATTTTATGAAGCCGCAAATATTTTTCAACAACTGGGCATCATTTAATTCATTTTCAACAATATTTTGATTGATATTTCCAGAAATTAAAAGGTAAAAACTACACTCTGTCTCTTTAAACATCAGATTTTGTCCAGAAATAAATTTGATTCCAAAAACACTTAAAACAGCATTTATGATTTGGCTTTTAACCCAGCATGAGAGTCGTTTTAGTGTTTTATCAGTGTTAGTTCTTAGGTTTTAGTTTTTGTGCATTTTTATGTTGTGTATTGTTTTGAATGTTTTTAATGTCTGTGATGCACTTTGGTCAGTTCTATACCGTTGTAAGGTGCTATACCAATAAAGTTGCCTTGCCTTGCCTTAGTGACATGTCCTTGAGCTGGAATAGAAATTATTTACCCCACAGAACTCATTGAGTCCCATTAAAAATCCATACATCAGTCTCCCATGATAACCACTGGTGTTCCTCAAGGAGCCCTTTTAGCACCTGTTCTTTTTTCCATTTTACAAAATAGCGTAGGACAGTAACAATAAATAATAACAGCCAAATAATACACATGTGTGTCAAATATCTAACATTATCATTACATTTTAATAAATTAATGTATTGGAGAGCTGAACAAGATACAGGTGAGAGAACACCATGTGACAAGACCCCAAGAGACTTCTGTCAGCTAGGGATAGTTTCTTAACATGTCACCACCATATTTGAGACTGCTTTGAGTGAAATAAAGAGCTAAAACAGCAGACTTGGGCTCTTCCACACAATAAACCCATACAGACCTCCTTCCATATTGGGCTGAAGTGAAGGTAAGCAGACAGTGTTACTTTGCATAAGAATTAGAACATCATTTAGGGCTCAACCCTCTGATCAGGCCTGTGAATGTTACGTTGTTCATTTGAGCAAAAACACTGAATATTTATCTTCACCATTTGGCTGTGAACTGAGAAAACGATAAACTAGAACAACCACAGAGAGTACCCTACCCTCTGATTGGTGCGTCTGCTGTTTCCGTGCAGTAAAAGGTGAAAGAGGTAAGCCAAGAGCCCCTGGAGACAGCGTTCAAATATTAGTAACCTCAATATTATTTCTAGAAGGACATGCAAAAGGCCGAGCCAAGCGAGACACCCGTTTGAAATAAGATCTGGCTTGATGCACCACTGCCGTGCTTCACATTGCTGCAAAAAATGTAGCAGGCTTGCCAGCAGCACTAGGAAGGCAAAGGGAACTGCGAGCCTGAAGGAGTGCCATCTATGAGTGTGTGTCAGTCATCGTTAGGCGTTTCATTCCTGTGCCAAATTATCTAAGTCTCTGAAGCTAATGTTGTAATCAATCCTGAGCCCTGAGCCCGCTCTTCTTCCGTCTGGCCAGAGACAGGCAGCTCTCCAACGTTCCATCTCTGAGTGAACTCCCACCAAATAAGAGCATACTACTGATGTCTTCAGACTTTGTCGGCAGCTTCTTGGTCCAGTAGGTCTTGTCCTGGTAGGGTCCTAATGTAGAAAAGAAGTACTTGCCTATTTCAAGAACACCAGCTTTTCTTTTCAGATGAAAGAATCGACCCGCCATGCACTCGTGTTTGATTTGGACTTTCTTACTGAACTGTGATAGCACTAGAATCAAAAAGAAAAGTGACTGAATGAACTTGTTTGTTGCTAGATGTGTAATCAGACGAGCGCATGAGCAGGTTGGTACCAAACTGTTTGAGAAGCTTCCTCTAACATCTGCACCTGATCCTATGAATCTCTTAGGTTTTACACAACCACCTTCTTCAGGTTGACACAAACCAACAGTTTTTTTATCACTCCATATTTTTGCTTTCATGGACTTAAAAATGGTCTGAATGGCTACTTTTATTTGTGCAAATGAGCTTCTTGACGGTCCGTGATAGATTCAAAGCCTTGAATTCCTTCAATTAATGCATTTCACTTTCCATCTTTCGTGCAAGATTTTCAATCCAATATCTCATTTTGAGAAATGATGGAATCACTGTTATGATCAAATCTCATAAAACACAATCATATGTGATTACTCGTTTTTTTAGTATCTGCACGCTAATTTTTGACAACAAATCAGAAATGACTAATAAAAATCGGTTACCATGTTCTAATGGCTTTGTAGTATTTATTTTGTTTTTAATTTCTTACCTTCAACAAAATGGCATCTGTTGCATTAGTATCACAGGCGTCTGTAAAATGCATGCAGCAACCTTCCTATGATTGCTGCAGTGTGCTCGGTTTCATGCAGAAAAATTAAAATCAAACATAGATGTACATTTTTGATTAATCTGTTAGTTCGAGTTTGGCCGGATTTGTATGTTTGACCCAAGACATAAACAGGATCAGTTCAGGACACAAGGTAAGAGAAATAATGACAATATTTATTTTGTAACTTAGGGAGCACTGTCAAAGGAGGTGAGGCAGGAACGAATCACAGTTTTGGGAGGGTCTGTGAGTAGACATGAGTTAGGCCCAATCCCAATAGTCACACTTCCACCCTTGCGCCCTTCAATTCCCGACCTGGGGTGCGAGTGCTTAAGGTGTCTCGACTCTCAGATGCGGAAGTTGATCATGCCCCTTTTGCACCCTTGAGTGTGACGACTCAACAACGAGGACTTAACTGAAACTACTCCCCTCAGCCTGAAGCCTTGTTTATACTTCTCCATTAGCTCGAGCGTGAAGTTGTGCCCACACACTAGTGGAGATGTTCTCCGTCACCTGGGGAGTCCCCATCAGGACAACAGAGGGTGTAGAACTTATCTGGGGTATCCTGCCACCATTACAATCACGTATTCACTCCTAGACAATGTATGTGCTACTGTGTTTACTCTGTTTTAATGTATTTCAGGTACTTTTTTTAACACAAATGAATTTGTCCCTCATTCTCCTCTTCATGCGATCGGCACCTCTAAACCCACGGTTCTTGTCATTTCTGTGCACGAATAAAACGCTTGCTCCGTATCTTTGTACTCTTTCAGTCACGGGTGAATAAACTTTCATATTTGTGGACTTTTTCTGCGAAGAATTCTTGAATGTGTTTCGTGTCTGGAGCTAAATATCTTATTTTTTGAGGGGACAATAGCGGTGCTATTGACGAATTTAAAGGAAGCAGCAACCTGACCAATCACAATCTTGCGATCTCCATCACTTTCAACTGATAGTTAAAAAGTTGGGCAAGTTTTCGTCGGCCTCTGCGAGTTGGGTAGCCCATGCACCAACACATAATAGTGTTGCATGTCTCCGCACCCACGCAGACAGAGAGGTATAATTTAGGCTTAAGACCCTGTAAACAGTGATGGGTATCACACAAAGCAGGCAAAAAAGTCTATGGTTTGGCCTGTCGACCCACAGACAGTGTGGCCTGTTATCCACACTAAAGTAAAGATAAACGACACTAAAAAAGAATCTTGGTGGATATTTGCGATTTCTCCATTGTCAGCATTTGCTTGCAGTCATAACTGACTGGGCTTTTAGGTTTAGCAACATCACTGCGACAAATATGCTCCAACATCATGCATGCAATCTGTGTTTATATTTGCTTGTTTTTACAAGCTCAGTGTAGAAGACCACAGGCGAAGGACAATACACAGGATGGTGATTCCCCACCACTTAGTTATTCCATGTCCAAGGAATGTTTTCCGATAAAGACGCAGACAATTTAGAGACCTATTGCCACCTGTGGACTTGGCATGCCTATGAATGTGCTTGACCATGTACTGGATCTTTTTGCTAAAAACAAGGTGGTGTTGATGTAATTTTTGTCCTACATAGCCTAAGAACATGTAAGAATTCTTTTTCTATTCACAATATCTAAAAAAAAAAAACAAGAAACACAGCTGTGATATTATGGCCTGTCCTATAAAAAGACTTATTAGGAGAGGTTTTCAGGCAGATTTTTATTCCTGATGCAATAATTAGATAAACAAGGTCAAATAAGTAATACAGCATCATAACATCAAGCATCAAGCCACAGCCAGATATACTTTATTCAGTCTAAAATGTAATTTGGTTCATGTTAGTGGCTTCAAAAATGCAAATGTCTGCATTGTGCATGCCTTTATGCTGCATAAACAGAGGGTGGCTCACACTCCTCTGCCCAGTAATCAAATTTGCCAGCAAATCTTTTAAAGTATCTGCAACCTCTTGATGTTGTGACTCTTAGTGGGTCCAAGATAAAATCCTGCTGTGGGGGAGTTTGAGCATTTAAAGTAAAAGGAGTTTAATTGTATTGCTGTTTTGCTTTACATGGCCTTATATTTGATTGAGAAGAAACATGATAAATGAACATTTTCTGTGATTTGTTCCACTTTGATTGGATTAATGCAGTAAATGTGAGACACCTGGTGCCATCATTTTCTATTTATTATTTTTAAATCATGTTTTGGAATGTGTGACAGTCATTTTAAGGACAACTGAAAGGTGAATCAACCCATGGACGTAATTTTCACTTTAGAAGTGGGGGGGACACGGGGCTGGGGGGTATCTTTACAGTATGTTCTCATGGGAAGCAGGCTTCAACACAAATGGTTGTTTTCTGCTTGGTCCTAGAGCTCAACCAGTGTCAATTTAATATAGTGTAATATTGATTTTGGATGGTAAAAAGTGAAGGGGTCAAAACTTGACTTTGGAAAAAGTGGGGGGGACATGTCCCCCCTGTCCCCCCCCCAAAATTACGTCCATGAATCAACCTAAATGTAACCAGAAATATCATCACCACCATCCCCCAGCATGTGTAGAGAACAGGGTTTTGCTGATCACCTCAGACACTTTTACTCTCTTTCTCCAGTAAATACTCTGTAGAGGTGCTTGTTTGAACTCAGGATGAACGTTATTACTCCCGACTTAACAGAATTTCAAACGCTGCATTGAGAGGGCAATCCTAGTCTCTGTCAGGATTATCCAGATAGTCACGATATGAAGTGAGTGAGCTCTGGGAGGCAGCCGAGGATGTGCAAAGTCTGCTGCATTATCTGCGGCGGTACAGTGGAGGGGGAGAGAGATCACCCGGAGAATGAATGGGTGCGCCAGCGTGAGATCTCTCATATATCTAAGCTTCCCTCATTACCCCACTTCTTGAGGGTAATGAACTCACAGCTGGATCCTCTTGGACTTGTCCATTCTGTCATGATATGGAGTGAGGTTCGGACCCAAATGCAGGTGAGTGACCTCTGGGAGGCAGCCGAGCACGTTCACAGTTATAGTAGACCCATTAGTTGTCACGCTGGTGTGTGAAATTTGTTCTCCACATTTGACCCATCCCCTGGAGGAGCAGTGAGCTACAGACACAGCCATGCTCGGGAAGCATTTGGTCATTTAATCCCTCAGATGAACCCCTAATGCTGAGTGTCAAGCAAGGAGGCATTGGTTCCCATTTTTTCTTAAGTCTTTGGTATGACCCGACCGTGGATTTGAATCCATGATCTCCCAGTCTCAGGGCGGACACTCATACTACTAGGTCACTGAGCTTGTAGTCTTTATTTTAAAGCCACGTCAGGACTGAGAAACACACAGGAGGAGCAATGAGCTACCACAACAGACCCATGACGAAGAAAAACACAGACAAGGTTTAACTACACGAGGGAAATCAGGAGCGAGAGAGTGAGAAACAAGTGTAATCAGTTAACATGGACAAGGGAATACACGACCAAACACAACCCTAAACAGGCGGATGAGTGGGGTACAAAACCATAACACAGAAAACAAGCTAAGCTTTAGTCCAAGAGGTCCTATTAGGGTTAGGTTTGTCACAGGTAAGGAAAGTCAACTACACTGAAGTGTGTTAACTCAAGCTGTTCTGAGACACTTTTGGCTGAGCAGTACTGTTGGGAAAAGAGCTTTAGAGAGTTACATATGCAAGAAAGCATTAAAAGCATCGCCTTTAACGCTCCTTTACCAAATCTGAAATACAAACTAGCTTTCAAACACAAATATGGTCCCAGAACTCGCACCCCTTGTGTCAGCTATCATCCCTAGACCACATCTGTCTGATACTAGAACCTGCATTTCCAGACTAAACAAAAGATCGCTAAACACCGGTTGCTGTTGGTGCACTGGTTGGTGAAACAGACAAATGGATGGTCCAATCGTTGGTTTTGGACTGAGCCGGACTATTGGCTGAGGTTTTTAGGCAAATGCGAGAGAACCACTTCATTGATTTTTTTAAATTTTCTAAATATATTTATAGCTACATTATGTTGTAACATTGTTAAGAGGCAAGAAGAAAAATATTTTAAGCTAACTCATTTCTAGATTGGCCATTGTAACTTCAAATTTTGTTTGTAATTAAAACAATATAGCAACAATTCAGTTCAAATTACGTTAGATACAGAAGCATTTCAATAAGTTTCAAAATTTAATTATGTTGCAAAAAATTCTTTGATATCATAGTTATCTATATTAATAACAACATTAGAGTATTTATATGGTGTCTCTTTTCATCTCTATAAATGCATTAATCCTGTTGTGGTTCCACATCATGCATTAGTCTAAATGTTCACAAAACATCTGTACTTATTAATGCTTAGGCTATGCCTCAGCAGGAGAGAAGAAAGCTAGCTGTCACACAGTCCGGTGACATGCGCACTGACCAACATCTAAGTTGATCCGAGTTGATCTAATTGTAATAAGCCTTTTTCCTAGTTTACACGTACGTTAGAAACACAACCTCTCAAATAAAGTTTGATCCACTCCACACAGTAGTAGTACATGCACGCTTTCATGTTGGCATTCTTTCGGTTAGCTTATAGCAACACAAATAGTAAACAAATGCTGGCGTGAGTAAAGCAGACAGAATTGAAACAGGATATGCACAATGGCTGAAGGAATGGACAACAACAACGCTGGAAAAAACTTGGGTTTCCAGAACTATGCTGCATAAGACTCCTTCATGCTATATTGCTATTGCATTATCTGGGTGCTTCAGCCAAATCAGAACCAGTTCGCCTTCAACCAGACTAAGACATTTACATGCATTAAAAACAATGTATGTCTTTTTTTGGCAATACTTTGGTTTTCTGATGTGTACGTAAACACACTGATAGTGGCACTGGTTCCCCCCTTGACCTACCCTAGAGCCACCTCTGTTTATTCTGGACACATTATATCATATATTTTGTTCTTCACTTTTCATGTGCTTTTGTAGGATAAGCTCAGTCTGTTTTGTATTTAAGTCAAGAATTAGCTTAATTAGCGCGCTGCAGGTTAATTACAACCTTATGGAGAGATAAAATAGACCAAAACCCTATAGAATCTGTGTAAACTCAGTGGGCTCGTCTCTGTAATTGGACCATAAATTCATGTGGTCAAATGAATGTGCAGCTGCTGTGTGTGTGTGTGTGTGTGTGTGTGTGTGTGTGTGTGTGTGTGTGTGTGTGTGTGTGTGTGTGTGTGTGTGTGTGTGTGTGTGTGTGTGTGTGTGTGTGTGTGTGTGTGTGTGTGTGATAGGGAATCCTCCAGCTTAAAGTTTGGGACGCCTGTGTCTCCACTCATCATCACGCCCATCCTCATCATCACTATCATCGCGCCCCTCCTCCCCACCTCCACGCACTGTTTTCTCAGATTTATTCACGTGCAGCTCGCGCCCGCCTCACTCAGACATTCTGTCGCCAGCGCCGTGACGTCACCTGCACCGAAGCGCCTCCTCCGTTTAGCGTTCCCGTCCGCCTGTCCTCAAGATAATCTAGTCCCGTTCTCCGTGGAAACACTGAACTTGAGCAAGGAGCTGGAAATTTGGTTCCTTAAAGGAAATCACACCAAGGAAAGCCGTAAAAACCTCTCGTGTCCTCCTGTTTAATAAAACGATTGCAATATAATGATTTGAGGCATATTTTAGGCATTTTATTATAATTTAGAGCTTTTGTAGACGAGAATTAAATTCTGTATATCCACCCATCCATCCATTTTGCTCTATCTGTTTTGGTATATTGCATCACTCTTTGCAATAGCCAAATACTCTTGACTATTTTGTAGACCATTGATAAGATGTGCAGAAATCATGCATGAAACAAGTTCTTGGCACTTTTCCTCAGGTGGACCAAGAGAATAATGCATTTGATTTGATATATAACATAAACAATAATAATGCAGCTTGTGTTTTAACAACTTATAATATATTTTCTATTTAATCATGATCTAAGACATTTTGCGGATTAAAGTGATGAAGTTCATTAAGCACGTGAGTTTCTATAGTTACAAGCATTTACTCTTATCAGAACTTCTGGTAA
This sequence comes from Nothobranchius furzeri, assembly GCF_043380555.1. Classification (NCBI taxonomy): domain Eukaryota; kingdom Metazoa; phylum Chordata; class Actinopteri; order Cyprinodontiformes; family Nothobranchiidae; genus Nothobranchius; species Nothobranchius furzeri. The sequence continues at coordinate 10,774,183 of NC_091744.1, read as the reverse complement.
ATGAGTGAAAAAGTCATTGTTTTAGTTAAATAATCCATCTCCACACACAATTAATGTTGACGATCGTGTGTTTAAAAAAAAGAAAAAAAGTAGGTCTCGGTGTTGTCTCAGGCAGCATCCAGCGGAGTGATACTGGCGCTCGGCGGAGGGTGAGACGGCTTGGCGACTGACTGACGCCAGGTCGAGCAGACTCAACTGCGGCTGCAGGCACGCGCAGGAGGGGCCACCGCTCACAGAAACAGTACGCGAGGCAGCAAAGGTACTGTAAAGTTTTTATTTTCCTTTAACATGATACTTTTTCATATGTTCTTCACCTGTTTTTTTTGTCATGACACTGCATAGCTTTGTTTTCAAGGAAGTAGTCCAGAACGGTCGCGAGCTCAGCAGAATAATTTAGGAGGCTTCAAACTTTTTTTCTCCTTTTACTCACATCCAACCTGGAGAGACTTTTAAGCATTGTGCAGTTTTTTAAATCTTTTTATTCGCACAAGGGAAAACTCTACGTGTTATTCTGACAATTTGGTGAGTTCCCGTATGCATTCATCAGCAGCTCCATTAACCTTTAAAACAGCTTTCAGGATCAAATAAAACTCTAAAGTTCCAAATCACACATGGAAATGTCTTTATTTATGTAAATGTGCAGGATTTGGATGAATGGGTGGCCTTGAGAGACACAGTTACATGTCTTTAGACATAATTAACCGTAAAACGTAAAAGTAGCCACCAGGAAATAAAGTGTGGTCTTCAAAAAACTTCAGTGTTTGTCTAAAATTGGAAAATTACCATTAAGCTGATTAAATAAGAGAAAACAGCACCTTGTTGGACTGGAAGTCTGAAACGATTGTATTTTCCATGATGAATGGAGATAATGAAAAATGTTTATAATAGCTTTATTTGGAGTAAAAAAAACCTCCACACGCTATATTATATTAAAAAAAACATATTGACACTTCATAATTGACCAAATGATGAAGAAATGACATTTATTTTTATTCAAGATTCAAGATAATTTATTTTCATTGCACAGGTGTACAACGAAATCTACTTTGCGCTCACTAAAGACAGCCCACGTAAGACAGTAGAATAAAATACCAAGGCTAAATGTCACACACACTCTCTCAAAAAGATCAAACACACTCATTGGCTATGCTGTGTCAGGAAAGCTTTTATTTTGTATTAGAAAAAAATATATACTTCATAAATACAAGTTGTTGGTATAAAAAGATGAAGAAAAACGAAAGATCTGTCATTTTACAAATGCAAAAACATGCAATTTTATGTAAATATGAGGTTTTTGAATGTGTGTTTACATTTGTTGAAACCATCTGATTATATAAAGACAAATTTTAATAAGTCTTGTTCTTTTCACGAAAAACATAGATATAGGTACGTTGTTCCGACTATTGTTCGGACAGTTAGGACAGTTAACCACCTTTTTATTCTTACACTGTAATCAATAGGA
>NC_091744.1:10350221-10400221 GCF_043380555.1 Nothobranchius furzeri | reverse complement strand
TGTCTTGAAACGACCCTGGGTGTGTGACTGAGTTTTGAAGGTGATCTGAACTGTATCAGATATATAAATATGACATGTGTGTAGCTTATTGTTTTATACAGGTAAAAACGTGTAGTGGAGATAAATCTACCTACATTTTACTTTTCAACACTTTGTTTTGTTTTCTTGTTTTTATTTAACTATTTTCCTGTCCTGTCTGTGTCTCATCTTCCTGCATCTCATCTAAACTCTCCAGAAAAACTGCTGCATGGATTCTTACTTTTTCACCTCATCAGTTACTTTTCAGCAGATTAAAGGGATCGCCTGACCACAAAGCGGAGAGGCGTTTCGATGCTGCGTCAGTGAGATGAAATCTCCGCAGCACAGGTGATGAGCTCCGCAGTAGCAGAGCGCTTCAGGCACAAATAAGACAGAAAATAGAGAACATGTGCGGACATGAACGATCGTGTGTTGTAGTTTTTTGGTTGCGCCACTTTGAGAATGGACCGTGCGCTGGACGCAGCAGCCTGGAGCGCTGCGCAATAATGATCAGCGCTGTGCAGCTGTCTGTGCTCTCTGCTCAAAAGAGTCCATAAATGATATAGGTAGAAAACTTTTTTCTGGCTCCCCCTGGATGTGTAGGATATACAGCTCCGCCATAATTCGATCCCTGCTCCTGGATGAAAAGCCGGATATTTTCATCAATACAAGAACCCCCAGTCCGGACGCCCTGGACAGAGAGAAAAGTGGACACGGTCCATCTCCTTACCTTTTTGTATTGTTTTCTCTCTGTAAACGTGCTGTTAACTTGCTTTGTACATCTTCTAATTGAAATCTGTCTTTATCATATGTATATTTTTTTTCATAAGCTTGCGTTTGGTGCCCCTTCCCCGGCGTGGGGTGCGTGTGTGGAGCGCCGGTGCTGTTGGTTCACTTGCTCTTTTTAGAGAAAACAGCTTTGGTATCAACTTCAGACTATTTACACTTGGGCTTTTCTTTGAGTCAAGAGCTGATAGAGGTACTCGAGCGCTTTCTTTCGAAAAAGGATGTATTTGCATCTTCTCTGACAGAGTACGGTGGACTGTCCTGTTGACTGATATTTGTAGCGGTAAGTGTCTCATAGCATGCGGAGACCGTTTGAAAGACAACTTCGCCCCACGACTGAGCTCTGTCTATGGGTCGTGGCCAGACTACATATCCACATATCCATTCTGGTTAGCCAGACTAACAACAAAATGCTTTTGAATAACTTTCCTCTGTATTTATCACTACTCATAAGAGGGTCTGAAGCTTTTAAAATGGGATCTTTGTAAGAGAAAGAGAAAGAATTACACTGTGTATTATAAGCTCATATTAGTGGAGTTTTACCTTAAAGGATGCAAACAACACTTTTAGAATGACAGCAGCTCTGTTGCTCAACATATCCATTTGACTTTTGCCTAACCAATAAATTTAAAACTCAATAAGCACTCCTCCCCACCTCCTCCTCCTCCTCTTCCTCGTCTATCACCACTGGCCCCAAAGCTCAGAGGCCTCTACAGACGAGCTACCATCCCCAGCCACCTCATCAGTCACCCTGGGCAGCCTCTCCCCTAACGGGACCCCCTGATGCCCAGTAATGGCTGTTTGATGACCCTCATAAAAGGAGTCAATGTATCGACGAAGCCCTTTGAAGACAGACCTAACTCATATGGGGATCAATTCAGCCAATTCATAAGAAAAGCACCAATGGTTGGGGAGGATGTGTGTGTGGGAGGGGATTGAAACTCTAGATCACAAAACATGTGACCTCGCACATGTTCACACACACACAATTTGTTTAAATGATATTATTATTAAATAATCAAATCTGTCTGAGATCAGATTATTGGCTAGAACATTACATTAGGAGTCGCTGCTGTCTGTCATGCTTTGTTCTTAATGCCATCCATGTTTGCTGCCAATGCTTTCTAGGAAATATCAAGCTGCGTGTGCTGGAAATTTATATTTATTATAAATAAATCTGGTAAACAACTATGTATTACATTTAACCCGCCTGAAAAGCAATGCATATAGAACAACTTGTTTTTTAATGCTTCTGTGTTTTTATTTTCCTCTTCCAGTATTTATTTAAAAGGTAAAAGCTAAAATGAGAATTTTATATTTCCTCTGTTCTGAGAGGTCTTTGAAACATGAGACACGTCTGATCAGGTGAGATGATCTTTTTTCAGTTTGCTCACAGAATAACCAGCTTCTTCTGCGCCGGCCTCTGCCGGCCTAATGAGACCCCGTGCCCAGGACTTCTCAGCGTGCTTTGGCTCACCAACCCGCTTTTGCTCCACCCAGGGAAAAGAAAAGGAGCCAGGAGGGAGTGTCGGGGTGCTGTGGCTCCAAACACAAATCTCCACCCTCCCGTTTCATTTGCACGTACAGAGTCAGGAGTGACGTCCACAGAGAGGCAGTCATTTGGGAAAGTTTGGAAGAAGAAAACAGAATGAAACAGAGGCTTCCTTTGTGACAAGCAGCTTAATTTTGGTCCAGATTGTTTCTGTCATCTTCAGGAAAAAGAAATAAAAGGTGATGAGGAAAGTTTGCCACCACAGCTCCTGTCCCAAAAAGCACCGATAAAGGTGGCAGGTGACATAACCGGAAACAAGCAAACAAAACAAGCTTTGTATGGAGTTGTTTCTCTTTTTAAAGAAATCCAGTGCCGGGTCCTGCCAGTGAGGAGAGAGTGGAGAGCCTCTGTCTGCAGCTCCAAAGAGGATGAGACTGCATGGCTAATGAGGCAGCGCTCCACTCTGACTCCATAGAGAACCCAGCCTTTTCTTATTCCCATTCATCATTAATTCAACAACGCTGATCATTTCATTAGCTTTTTTTTTCTTCTGTTCTCTTACTTTTTTCCCGGGCCTTTATCAATAAATGATGGGACAGTGGACCGAGGGCTGCCCCTGCTTAGCTAAACACACTCTTTTCACATCAGAGTTTCTAATTTGGCTTTCAAACCACTAAATGTGTGAAACTTATTTCCAAGGTTAGGAATTAGGCATTTCAATCAGCTGGGGTAAATACATTTGACTATTTATGAGGTAAAACATCTGGAGGCCAACATCTCACTGGGTCTTTGATCATTAGAGAAATATGTTGATGTTCAGCTAAATTCTCACACAATTGGTACAATTGACACATTTCTGACCAGTTTTGTGTTTGGCCGAGTCACATGGGGGACGGGACAGATGCTAACTGTTTTTTGTAATTGCAAAAGGCAGTGGCAGGACATAATGATGAATCTTTTGTGCTAACAGACATCATAGAGGAGATGCTTTATTAGATAGTCGTAAATGTTTTGTTTCAACACATCCAACAGTTCCGTGCAATCCATCAAATCCTATTGTTCTTTTCTAAACACACAGTATTGATTTGTTTTTACCTTTGTTAGCTGACAAGTCTCAGCTAACACTTTAGCCCTCCTCAGAGCACCACCAATGTTGGTGTCGTCACTTCCTTCTCCGTTTATCTGCGGGCAGCAGAGGACGGCTCTAAATGGAAGTGGCACCACTGACATCGGTGAACTCTGATGATGGCTAGAGTCATTAAAAATATATGTTTTTTACTTAGCTCTGTAAAAAAAGAACAAAGTAGTAGTCAACTAATCATCAATAAAACTGAATAAAAATGGTGGTTAGTGGCAGCCCTAGTATGCTGTGATGTTGATATGAGTTTGGTGAAATGCTCTGAATCATGATCTCTACTAAGTTTTTAAAATGAGGCAGATTCAGATTTAAATATCTTACCATGAAAATGTGGATATGTTAGAACTTAGAGTGTAGTGTTAATATTCAGTTTCAGTTTAGTTTATTTAATGGCACCAATTAGCAACAAAATCTCAAGACATTTTACAAAGTAAACATTCCAACTGAACCTACTTATCATGCACTGAGTTCAGTTCATTATTCCAATTTGTCAAATGTTTCCTTTGTAAGAAATCCCACCATATTGCATTAAGTCACTGACTTGTGTCAGAGACTTTACAGCAATCCTTCGTACTAAGCAAGCATGTAGTGACAGTGGAGAGGAAAAGTCAGCTTTAACAGGAACAAACCTCCAACAGAACCTGGATCAGCACGAGCCCCCCATCCCCGACTGGGGGTTTGAGTAGACAGAGCAGATACATAGGCAGATATGTAAACAATGCTATTAGAGCTATCATATCATTTCTAATCTTTTCTTCTGGATTTGTTGGTCTTTGTAAACATTTTAGATTATTTTAAAAATAAATAACAGTTAACTTACCTAGTTTAAAATAAATTACAAACCATACTGGCTTTGTCTAAATCTGTTGAGATGCAATAGGCGTGTTTCATTCGTCAGAACTTCAGGGTATTTTTTGCGAGATACGATAGCCCTGTCCTCTCAGCGTCTTCATCCAAATTCGGCCCTTTCAGGACTTTAAGATGTCTGTGTATCACGACCGCTTCGGCAGTAAGCGATGTTACTAATCAGTGCTACAAAGCATCCACATTAAAAGTTTCATTCAAAGTACAATTCAACCCATTTAAGGGACCAGGAGAGCTGCTGCGCGATCTAAACTGTGGTGTTCAATGACCAGAAGAAGCGTTGTTTGTTTTTTTTGCGTTGCTCTGTGAGACAACAAAGCCCTGTGACTCACGTCATTGTGGGCGGAGTTTAATGAAGCAGCATGAACGGTGCTTATTTGCTTGTGCTTCCATTCTGCTTCACATGCAGCTCTTCTACTTTTACTAATGCTGGTCGTTTTGAACGTCTGCTGATGTCATTTCCCACTGACTTACAACCAATCAGCGTGGGTTGACCAAAGGTCTGTTCTGCGACTCTACCACGCCTTTCTGAGTACCTGTCATGTTGGGCTGTAGCTTTTTGACCCACGACATGCAGAATCACACACTGAGACAAAGGTAAGTAAAAAGGGTTTACTTTTATGTACGATGGGAGGTGGAGATGATGGTCTGAGTTCGGGTGGTTCCGGTGGAGTTCTAGAGCGGAGACAGGAGTGAGTATTTGCAGATTGACCATGTAAGGAATATGAGTTAGTAGCTTACGGTTTCCTGGTTGTTGGTAAAGGCATAGAGAGGGGGGAGGCAAGTCACGGCTGGCTGAGCTGGTCGAGTGAGAGTCAGGTGTGGCTGGGAGCTGAGCACCAGAGTTCGGGTTGTCCAGGTTGGCAGGCGGGGGTAGGAGAGCAGGCGGTCAGGGCCGAGCAACGGGGCTGGCAGGCAGGGTTGAAATCCGGTGAGTCTATTTTCAGATGATGGAGGTTTGGTTGGAGGAGGAGAAGTTCCCAATGTTGAGTATCATCCGGCACCGATGAGTTGTCCCGACGCTCCTTAAATCCCCTGACCACTGATGAGCAGATAGGAAGCAGCTGCTCTCCAGGCACACCCACCTGCACACAGAAAAAAACTCAGCACAACACAGAATTAGACTCAGCACAGACCATGACAGTACCTACCTCTATTCATGTTGGTTCCTGAACATGCCCCATTTGGCTGGCCTGGTGAAGTAGCAGGCAGTCGCCAACCAATAAAAGTTTTCTCAATCAATTCTTGTATCTCACTTCATGGCTTCATGACATTATGCCTCTGGAGAAAATATTCTTCATACACACACTCTCCAGAACTTTACATCTGCATCTGCAGCGCACTGTAGCTGGTGTGAATGCTCTGACCGGACTCATTGATGTTTGATCTATGCGGAAGCTGTTCTTCAGTAGCATCTTGGAAACACCAAAACTCATTCAATAGTCAGTATTTTTGTGTGCATTGGACACGCTGACCAAATGTTTCTGCTCAACATTCAGCTGAACAAAGAGCATTCTGGGATTGATCATCCTGGGATATGACATATGGCACATACAGCGACTGGAGGACCATCGCAGGTAAGAAACCAGAATCTGGCACGCCGCAGCAGAGTCTGTCTTGGCACAGTTGTTGTGACATGGGGAGCTTGGCTTGTACACACGCACACACACACACACACACACACACACACACACACACACACACACACACACACACACACACACACACACACACACACTGGGAGCTCTGAGGGGGCTGGGTCTCGGGATTATTCTAACCACATTTATTTATTAATTCTCAATTAAGTATGGGTGTCCCAGGGCTTAGCGTGGGCTTAGTTAGCGAGAGGGACCTCCAGCACATTTTGATGACAGTCGAGGCCCCTGATCTCAGTTCGCTCCACTTTGCTGATTAAATATAAGCTTTTCATCTGTGGATACAATGCTATTAATTAAATTATTAGATGAGTGACTCACTTATGAGCAAAGGGAGCAGTGAAAAGAGAGACTTGCACACGAGAAGCTCGCTGCAATAACTACTGAAATATTCATTAATAAAAAAAGGAGGGAGAGAAAGATTGCCTAAAATCATTGACAAGGATTACATGTGTAGAGACCCTCTCCCATCCTTCACTGGGCCAGCCCCTCTCTCCACAGCCCCTTTTGATCACCACATAAAGAGGCAGATTTCTCCTATAGTCATGCAACACACACACACACACACACACACACACACACACACACACACACACACACACACACACACACACACACACACACACACACACACTTACAATGCGCCTTTAAAATTGTTGCATTTTCAAAACTTCTTTCATGAAATATGACTTAAGCGTTGTAATGGCTTGCTTGAGGGGAGTGGGATCTCTGTAAATGAGGAGGATGAAAACATCTGTTTAGCCTTCTGAATAACAAACCCAGCATGATGTAAAGTGTCTGTATTTGTTGAGCGTCCCTCTGATGATTGATGACCTTTTGACACTGACATATTGCTCAGGGAGAGCAGCAAAATGTGACCTAAGGAAAGCAGCATATAGAGGAATAGATCAGTGAGTTTCAAATGATACATGTTTTTTAAGTTGTGTGCAGGCCAGTATATTGACAAAATGGACAGCAAAGGAAATACACATGTACACAAATAAACTAACAATACCTTTCACTTTAAACACACACACACACATGTAAAGGAGCTTCCCTTTTCTAAAGCAAAGCTACTCTACTCTGAAGAGCTAAACCGTTGATCCAACAAACCTGATTGACACATGAGTAAGTAACAAGAACCTGCAGATTTCAACAGGGTAAGGGTTAATTAATTCATATGTAAGACACTGTAAATAAAACAGGCTTGCAGACTAGATTGTGGACCTGTATAAGTGGCAGCAACAAGACAAAAGCTTAAGGTGGACTTCACTACCACCTCCTGCTGGACTCAGTAAAATCACAAAGTACAAGAGATTTTCCCAACTAAGTAAAATTGCATCTCATTAGACTGGAAATCCTGTCTTCTTTCTGTGCATCTATTATATATGTGTTTACTGGAACATCATCCTTTGTATTATATTTTTATTTGTGCAGGAAAATGTCTTTTTGAGATTAAATTGTCCTTTAAGTCTTGTTCACAAATAAGGGATAAACGAAGCGAGAGATCGATAGGCGGATTGGTGCTGTGTATGCAGTGATGCGGGTATTGTACTCATTGTGGTAAAGAGCCAAAAGGCGATGCTCTGGATTTAATGGTTGATCTCCAATCCAGCCCTCATCTATGATCACAGGTAGTGACTGAAAGAACGAGATCAAGGATACAAGTGGCTGAAATTAGTTTTCTCCACAGGGTGTATGGACTCTCACTTAGAGATAGGGTGAGAAGCTCGGTCATCCAGCAGGGGCTCGGTGTAGATCTACTCCTCCTCCATATTGAGAGGAGCCAGCTGTGGCTCAGGCATCTGGTTAGGATGCCACCTGGACGCCTCCCTGGTGAGGTTTTCTGGGCAGGATATCTTCCAAAGGGAGGACCCAGGACAAGTTGAAGGGGCTGACTGACTGACAGGTGATGGATGGACACATTAATGTATAGATTTTAAGGGATACATCAAGATTTTTAAATAAGAAGCATATTTCCGAAGCATGAGAGACCACATGTGGTGATTAAAAATCATGGGTGTATCTTAGTCTTACAATGTGAGCTGTTCAGCAAATATTGTACATGAACTGCTTTCACTTATGGACATTTCCCACTCAGACGAGAAATCTCATGGGACAAAATTAAACTTAGTAAAAAACAAACATGGCGGAGGAGGAGTCTGCTGCACGTTACCGTCACCTCACGTTATGATTGGCTAAACAATACATTCAACAGGCAACGTGCTCCTTTGTCCCCAAAAATCAGACCCAGTCAATGCAACGTGTTTAAAAGCTCGCATTTATGATTGGAGTTGTGCCAACGCCCTACAGAGAGGACCAGAACACCTGTAACACACAACACATGGTAGGATTATCTGATAAGATTATCTTTAGAGCAGTTGTGCACAACTTGAAGTCACTTCACTGAAAAACAAAATTTTTTTAGTTATCATTTCTGATTATAATTGGTCACTTTGAGTTTTTCATGAACGCTGAACATGAAAACAGTCTCCTACACCTATCTCCTGCATAGATAGGTACACCTGTCTCCTCTTTTGATAGAAGATAGACTGTGAAACTCAAAGATTTGAAAAGCCTGACAGATCTACGTCACACTGTCACATGTATTCATGGCCTCACCCATCTTGACTCACAATGGGCAAGGCTGTTGTTGGTTTAGAGTCCAGGAAACAGCAGAGACCATCTCAACTTGTAGAAGCTAACCATTAGCATTAGCAACTTCACCACACAGCAGAACTCCTTCAGGCTTGTGTTATTTGTAGAGACAAAACATCCACGTTACAAATGAAACGGAGTCAGTGGTAGAGTCATGTTGCTGTTAACCAATCCAGGGCGAGATGTCCAAATATCAGAAAATGAAGTTGTGTTTAGCTCTCCTCTGATGTGGCTGACTTCTAGCTCCTGAAATATGCACACCAGTGTGCCCCAGAGTATGACGTACAAGGCGTTCATTCCTACTAGAGCAGGGGTGCCCAATCCTGGTACTGGATCCAGCAGGTTTTAGTTTTAAGCCTTTTTCAGCACACCTGAATTCAATCAGCAGGTCATTAACAGGCTTCTGTAGAGCCTGATGAACTGTTGCACAGGTTATTCAACCACTGAATGAATCAAGTGTGTTGGACCAGAGAAACCACAAAACCTGCCGGCCCTCCAGGACCAGGATTGGGCACCCCTGTACTAGAAACCACTTCAAATGTATTGAAAATATAAGAAAAGCACCACTTTCATATTGTCTTTGGGGTCAGGTCTGGTCACTGTGTGAAGCAAGCTTTAGACAATTCATCAGATATGATTAGTTACAACAGAAAAGAAACTGAGCAGCAAGAAAATAAAACTGTAACCTCAATGAACACTATCACAACCAGTGAACAGATACAGAACATGTAGCCAGGATAAACAAATCCCTTTCCAAATTAAAGCCAACAGGAAGACAAATAAATACATGTTCCATCATTTTCATAGCAATCACAAACTTTTCCATAATTAGCTTGTTAGGAAAAATGATCTTGACAGATAACGGCTTTGCTTTGATGTGTTCCATTAATTTAACTTTGCAAGTTGCAGCCTGATAAAAGAAGCAACATTAGACACAGAGACTAAAAGCTGATGAGATGATAAAACTACGATGTTTGAATCTGTTAATGTTCTGAGTCATCTATAAAAAAATAAAGGCCTTACTGTACGTAGGTTTTTTTCATTGTGCCTGACATAAATCTATAAAACACAGGCATTAAATATACATTGACTGCTTTAGCGCTGTGCCATATTTCTGTAGCATTTTCAGAACACCAAGAAGACGATGTGCTCCGACGAGAAAAGTGATGGAGAAAATGTCTGCAGCAGCGGCTGATAGTCAGAGACAGCTACAGCGAGCTGTGAGAGGTGCTATGAAACAAAGCTGCAGATTCTTTCCTTGCAGCGAGACACCTCTTTCACCTCTCACTGACAGGAAAGCATGGGAGCTGGGAAAGGAGCTGGCTGTGATAGATGGACAGACAGAGCCAACGTGATACGGGGAGGCAAAAGGAAAAAAACTCAGGATAAAGAAAGAGGTGGATTTTAAAAGAAATAGAAGGTTTGGGGTTTTCAGATGTCAACAGTCCTTCTGAGTGCTGTCGAGCGGTTAGAAGCAGAGGAGTAGGAAAATGGAAAGACAGAAGAAGTTGAAGTTTCAACTCTGCCACCCAGGAAGGTAAAGGCTAAACAATCAGCACGACTGCGAGCACAGCCGAGATGCAGGAAATGAAGAGGAAAATAAACATTTCTACTGCCTTGCAACTGTTTAAATAAGGACAAATGATCGTGTTCGGTGCAAACCGCTTCATGGCTGCAAATAAAACCGAAACCAAGGGTGAAACAGATGAGAAGCCCGCTCCTCCTGCCTAGACAGTTGTGAGGTGTGAGCATCTGCCAGTTCACCACCCATAGGGGAGTGTTGGTGGGCTCTTCAAACACCCTGCGTGGGTCCTCCTCCTTTTGATGCTCCTGGAGCGGGAGAGGATGGGGGAGCAGGAGACACTCCTCCACACACGCTGCTGAGCTCCGGTGGACAAGGACAAGAACACGTCACTAATGAAACATACAGCAAACAGAAATGTAAGAACAGAAAGGAAAATGTTCATAGGAGTAAAAAAAAAACAGCTAGTCTAATATTGTTTTGTTGATTTTATAGTTAGTGTGAACAGCCTTGGTTCTGAGGGGAGACAATGGGAATGGTTTCTGTTTTTAACAATCCTGATTGCAAATATTTAACAACAGTTTCAGTGAACATTTTAATTAAACAGCAGTTTTACATTACATTACATTAATATATGCATGAAATTCTTTGTTTATTAAAAAGAGGATGTGTAGTTGCTACCGTTAATCTGTGGAAATGTCCATCGAAACTGTTGAAAATAAATAAAATGATGTCCAGTTGTGGAAAAACATTGGTGACTTCGTATCATATAACCACAAAAATCTGGTCTAAAGTACACAGGGCGTGGGTCAAGCATCTTTAGGGGTTGCCATATTAGACACCATGCTTCTTTCTGGCTGGCTCTGGGTCCTGGGCCCATCGATGACATCACTAGATGATTCGCTGGATGCACGACTTATCACGTTCGAGAACATTTAGGCGGTAAGAAACACAAATTTAATAACAAAACTGCTAAACTATTTCCAAAACATACGTGAAAGACCAGAATTGAAAAAGAAATGCAATATATTTTAGCCGAGCGGTATTGACGTAGTACGATGATGTCATCAACAGACACTGGACCCCGAGCAGACCCAGAAACTACAGCGCCAGAAAACTACAATCAGCATTGCGTTCTCTCGATGGAATTAACCAGGACCATCACAGTCTGAGGAGTCACGCTGTCAGCTCCACAGGTAACATTTACCACAATGAGCTTCAAACTAGCGACAGTCATGGAGACATGGTAGTGTAAAACTACCCTGAAGTGTATCTACTTCCCCCTAGTGCCTACTTCCTACTCCCCCTTAGTGCCAGGAAACTACACACTGCCACTTTAACACTCACAACAGCAGTCGTTTTTGTTGCTCTTGCAGCGGGACACAACTGGCTTGAATATCTCAAACTTCTGGACACAGTAACAGCTTAATGAAAAATTTACAGTGTAGTGTAAAGATTTATTACGTAATTTTTGAGTGATCTGCTGCAAAATCCTAGGAAATGTGAGTTGTTTTAGGATGACAAATTTTTATTTTGGTCTTGAAGAAACTTTGATTACCCATTAGATCATCAGTTAGGACTAAATAAAATTGTATTTTAGTCAAATGTGACCTGAAAATATTTAGAACAACTGTTTAAATGTAAGAAGCTTCATAGTGAATATAGATACTTCCCGTTTACTAATTTTATTTATTATTTTTAAACATTACTGGTAATCTAAAAACCAAAGTTAAACCAGTGTTCTTAAAACTGTATAGGAACAAAATATAATTAGCAGTTTCCAATCATTAAAAAAACAGATCTCATATTTGCTTTGCTTTATTTCTCATTTTTCTTCATAAAACCTATGAAATATTAAAATTATTTTAATGCAAATCAACAGATCTCGAGTCTTGCTTTTAACAGCTAAAACAGGATCCCTGCCACTTTTTGCAAAGCTGCCAATTTCACCAATAACAACAAAGGACACACACCGAAACACTCGGCAGGAAGAGAGGGAAAGCTTCACAGGAGGGGAGCGGTGCGAGGGAGCAAGAACGACTTCTGTCTGTTTTTATTGGCTGCTGAAATCAGACCTATACTCAGCAGTTTTAAAGCTTTAAGCTGTTTTCTGGAGAGGTTTAAAAGCAAAAACAACCTCTCTGGTTACATTGTTGTTCTCTAGACTTCCACACAAACGATTCCTTATTTTTGGATTATAGAAGACCACAAGTGTTGTGGTCTAATGGGCCATTCCCATCTGTACTGGGTCGTCCCGGGCCGGGTAGCGTAGGTTGTTTACATATCTGGGTGGCCTGGTATTTTTCCGGGCCAACCAAGGCTCATTCTCAGCCCTCTTCTCGAGGGGGTCTGCTTCAGGCCGACCAGGGCCAACACACCCACTGCTGACAGCAAATTCACACCTTCCATTAGAGCAAGCCTCTGATTGGTGGGTAGTATCAGCCCACATGGGCTTAAGGCAAGGATGTGTGGAATCAACCGGGCCAGGCTGGGGCCGACTGGGGCTACCCGGCCCGGGCCGACCCGGTACAGATGGGAATGGCCCATTAATGACTGGATAACTGTTCAAATGAAGCTACAGAAGGAGTTCAAGATCCATAACACTGGCATTTGGTGCAATATTTGGTAAGCATCCGGTATGAAAGGATCTCGCCCAGCAGATATTAGCAGATGAAAGCTGTGACAGAAAAATTACAGCAACTATCTGTTCAGGCCTGTAAAAGCAGAGAAGCTGGTCTCAGTCGGCCACTGATTGACTGACAGGTGTGGGTGGGAGGTAAACTACAGAGACCAGCAGTCAGATGGACAGCAGAGGTCTTACACACACTGATGAACAGGATAAAAACACACCTTACACTGTCTGATGTTCAAAGAACAGAGGACTGAGGAGCAGTTATGTTGAAATGGTTCAAAAGTGCAGGTACATTATTGAAGAGCTTTGGGTTTTTGGATGAAGTCGTAAAGAGCGGGATGAAAAAAACTGATGAGGAAATTGTATAATTTTTCAGCAGCTAATTCAAAACACAACAGTGATAAAAATAATCTAATAAAACATGAACGAAAACCTGTCTTCCTGCTGTCTTTTGAAGTGTCCACCCGTTAGACACCATCAAAGGTAGAATGTGTGACAATATTGGAAGATCCGTGGTATCAGTGGAACGAGGAGTTCATCTCTTGAACCCTAGGCCTTTTTTTTTTGAGAAACCTGCTCAAAAATGACATGCCCACACTTTAATGAGTACATTTCTGTAACCACAAGGTCTACATGATTACTTTTGGTCTCATTTTAAAGTAAAATCTTGTGAGATTTGTTGAGACGTGTATTTATTTAGTATATGTGTCACTGATTAGGTGTAAATGGACATAGAACATTGTAAAATGGTGGATTTTTTTTCTTTGCTCCCTGAGATAAATGTAATTTCAGGCTTAATACCTCTTTGGAAAACCCAGCAGTGGCTTCAAACTTCAATTAATTCATAGCTCTACTTCTTATCAGTAGCTGTACAAAGTTTGAGTTTGACCAAGTGAAGAACAACTATTTTACAGAGGTTTATATACAGACCCTCTCAAATGGCACATCTATGCAAAGTGTATTTGGATTGAAATACCATCTCTTCCACAGACATCGTTGTTAACTTTGTAAAGTCATTCAGTGATGAATAAAGCTTTTTGAACGTAACTGGAAGGTTGTTGGATCGAGTCCCGCTCAGTCTGTTGCAGCTGTTGTACTCTTGGGCAAGACACTTCACCCACGTTGTCTGCTGCTGGCTGTCGGGAGCGTCCGGCGGCGCCAGTGTTTGGCGACCTCGCTTTAGTCAGTGCACCGCAGGACAGCTGTGGCTATGCTGTAGTTTATCACCACCTGCGTGTGAATGTGTGGCGTGGGGTTGCACAACACGCCATACATGCTATGCCAATTTACATGACACAGTATTCTAGTGCAATGCTGCATCTTACATATAATAATAATGATAATCATTATTCAAATTGCCTTTCAAGGAACTCAAGGTCACTGTGCAGCAAAAATAATAAAAAATAAACGAAAATAAATCACCTCCCTGGGAACACTGAAGGATCTGAAGCCCATGAAGGTGAGACAGAAGGATGGGACAGTAAGGTGGATGACGACCGTAGGGAGCAGACTGGAGAAACGATGTGACTTGAAATTCTCTTCACATGCTGATGGCAACCAACAAATCAAAGGTTTTGTCTGAAAAATAATCATTTTATTCACCTCTCAAATGTACAATCCTAGAAATATGTCCTCCAGTCATTGTGGATGTCCCATTCTTAATGACTGGCTGGTCATCCATCAGTCCAAGCCAGTGGGAGGAGGTCCAGCTTTGTCTGGAGTTGGTTCTGGAGGTTTGCCATTAACAGCGGCTCAGCAGAGCTGTTTGTCTAATGCTTGAGTGCGTGTGTCGTAAGCAGGTGTTGTACCACCTTCTGCAACCATACCATGACTCTATGGGGGAGCCTGAAGGAAGGAGGTTGGACTTCTGAATTGTTTATTTTCAAAATGTAGCTGTCTTGAACAGCTTTTTCCAAGAACGTCCACTGCACCGTTTATGTCATCTGAAACTCACACATCTAAACTGAGAACTCACTAAAAGGGCAGAAATTATACATTGATTCTGCTGCACAAGGAGTTTGTTGTCTATAAACATGTATTCCTTAAACACGCGACGGTGGCACAGGAGTTAAGTGCTCGCCCCGTAACCGGAAGGTTGCAGGTTCGAGCACCGCTCAGTCTGTCGCTGTCGTTGTGTCCTTGGGCAAGACACTTAACCCACGTTGCCTGCTGGTGGTGGTCAGAGGGACCGGTGGCGCCAGTGCTCGGCAGCCTCGCCTCTGTCAGTGCGCCCCAGGGCAGCTGTGGCTACATTGTAGCTCATCCCCACCAGTGTGTGAATGGGTGAATGACTGATTGTGTTGTAAAGCGCCTTGGGGGGTTCCAGGACTCTGGAAGGCGCTATATCAAATACAGGCCATTTTACCATTTACTTGGCGTGACTGATGAATGGAGCCACACGAACACAAAGACACGTGTCACAGTTTAACCCTGACAGCATCTGGACTGACGTCCATCCGGCCCAGCTGATTGGAGTTCCAGCACCGTGTGAGCTGCAGGCATTGTGTGAGGGATGATTACTTGGAGGCAGACATGAATCATATGTCTGGGAATCACGTCCACAACATTTAATATAGTGGGAGTGCATTTCTGTTCAGAGTCATGTAATCCCAGCAAGGCCCAGACGGAGGAACCAGATCCGTAATGGGTGTGCAATTGAATCAGGTGTCTGGTCCTCTTAAGGAAATTAAGTTGTCGCCGGAGTGGAGCCACTTAATGAGAGGCAGCCTGGCCGACAGTGACGAATGGTGGGTGACACTGACAAGAGTGTGAGGCTGCCACAATATCTCCATTTGGACTGGTGATGATTTTTCACCCATGAACCCCCCCGAACCTCACCCCTCTACTTCTGTTCACACACACACACACACACACACACACACACACACACACACACACACACACACACACACACACACACACACACACACACACACACACACACACACACACACACACACACACAACACACACACACACACACACACACACACACACACACACACACACACACACACACACACACACACACACACACCCCTCCTCCCCATTTCCAAAGCTTCATAGGGGGCACATTAGCTCCCTGTGTGATACTAGCCATTTATTTGCACATTTATTCATGGGAATGGTGACAGCTAATAAAGAGAGACATCTTCTTTCCATGTGTCTTTACTTTGTGGAGCATCTTGATGGTGGTCATTATATAGGTTTAATAGGTGTTCCACCACACTCACAGTAACTCTCAGAGAAACGCACGGCTTGGCCTCAGATATGACAGAGAGATGTACAATATCATTTAGCTGGGAGGGAACCCCGTTTTACTGGATGAACTGCAAGTTTTATTATTATTATTACAAGATTTGATTTGGTCCATTGCTATGCGTTTGTGCAGGAATACACAGAGGATCTCTCTACATTTATGCATGAATCGTTCATAGGTGGGTATGAAACACTTGGAGAAGAACTTTAAATCCAAAATTACTGTAGGATTGAAAAGGCAGCACATGCTACATGTGAGGATTTCACAGCAAAAAAACAAACAAAACAAAACAAAACGAAACAGTAGAACCACATAAAACTATTGTTGTGATGGTCCAACAAAGTCTGTCTAAATGAAGGAGTTGAGATAAAATACTTAAATTTTCTGGTGTTCCCTAGAAATTCAACTTTATGCAGTCATTTTCCATTAAGCTGCCTACTGTTTGTTCTGTCTTTGCAATGTTAGATTTTTTTGGATGTGTTGATTGATTTTAGACTGACCAGTTACAACAACCATAAGGATATGAGAGATCTGTAATAGTTCGTAATCACCAAGGAGGAAGCTCCCCCTGTCAGAAATGAAACCAACACAGAAGTGACCAAAAATGCTTCTTTGATGAGGTTTTTATTTCCGTTAGGAAGGATTTTTTTAAACTCAGTTTTTTGCATCTACCTCCTGCTCTTCTATAAAAACCACAATAACGACTCTCATATATGTCGATTTGCAATTTGTCTGTGATTTTACATGAAGTAGACTTTACTAAACATGTATAAAAGCATAATGCCTTAACAATTCTACTTTTATATACTCAACCAAGATTTAGTAACCAAACCATAAAGTCATTTGCATTTAGATGCAGCTTAGTTAGAAACTGTTCATTTTTTTTAACACTTTTGCAGTGGTCTTAGAATAAATTAGTGTCTTATAATTCCATATCTGTGGGAAAAAAGCTCTCACACTCACAGGATTTGGTGTCTGGTTTCCTGATATTCAAACATCGGTCCTCTGATTGGCTAACAGCAACACGACTCTACCGCTGACTCAGTTTACTTTGTAGTATTGATGTTTGATCTCCACAAATAACTCAAGCCTAAGAGTTTTGCTATTTTGTGGAGTTGCTAATGCTAATGGTTAGCCTCTACTAACCCAAACATGCTCTCTCCTGGAAGCGTGATTTGGAATCATAGGGAGCCTAAAGCCCGGGGCATACAGGAGGTGCCAATGCCACGCCATCATTTTTAATCAAAACCATTATAGTTAATGAGAGTGGGCACACGGGGAGCGCCGCTTCCCTTGTTTGCTGAACTTACAGCCAATTTCCCTCTGTTTTTCTCCGTGTCTTGTTCCATAGCAACACTTTCGTGAAGTGCATTTGTAGTCCTCAACTTATTTTCACACTAAACCTAAAAAACGTTTCCCCCCATTCGAAAATAAGCACGTTCTTGGTATCAAAAAGCTTCTTTAAAATTCATGTCATCATACGTGTAATCCATGGCACATAACAAGCAGAATTATAAAATAGCGTTTTTATCTCCATTGACTTGCATTCATTTGTTCATTCTTCCAGGGACCCATGGTCCGGAAGTAGATGGGCATGACTTAGTCTCCCTATAGAATGTCCAAGGAAGGTCCCACTTTTCTTGTCTCGGATTGGCTGGAAGGGTTCTCCTACAATTGGCTCCCTCACTGCTGAGTTTTTTATGTTTGCAACCAGATCTTGAGGAGTTTTTGGAAGAAAACGTGAACTTAGCGCCATTCTGTCCTGTTTTGCAACAAACCATTTCCATTTCTTTCATAAAAGAACCTGAAAAACATCAAATGTGAACTCGTAATAAATCTTGTTGCATTCATCACACTGTTGGATTGAGTTAATATCTGTTGGCTTTCAAGCATTGAGGTTATCGTATATAGGTTAGGGCAGTTTGCAAGTTTGAACACATCTCTCGTCATCTGTATAAATGCATGTGTATCGTTTAATCAAAATTTAATTCAAAGCTAATTAAATTTAGACCTGTTTTTCCACTGGTTTTCTTTATTCTAGAAAAGAAACAGACCTGATGCTTATAGCTGGACAAAATAGGGCAGTTTTGTTATATTTCATACCCAGGTACGGCTCACATATCTTAATCCTATGTACTCCGATGTAATAAAATTATCTTGATGCTTCAGATCCAACAGATGTAAAGTAAGTCCAACAGTGTGACAAATGTAACAAGATTTATTATAGGTTCACATTTTACATTTTTCTGGTTATTTTTTATTTTTTTTTTTAAATAAAGGAAACAGAAAAAATTTATATTTTTTCTAAACAGGACAGAATGGTTATTATGGTGCTAAGTTCACATTTTCTTTTCAAAACTCACCAAAATAATTGTTCGGTTGGTAGCAGGACAGTCTGCACATTGCGAGGGAAGACCAGTTTGCTGCTAAATAGGGTTGGGCATTGTTTGATTTTGAACAATTCCGATTCCAATTCCAATTCCAATTCCAATTTCAATTTCAATTCCTCATTTCATTCCGGTTCCTAACGATTCCCGATTCCGATTCTTTCAAGACATTCCATGTTTTACATGAGCTAGCTAACCACAGGTCCTACTTGATGAAATAGTCTTAACTTCAACATGAATTTTAATTCTATGAACAAAACAACATCACCTTCATTTAGACAGAAACATGTTTTGGAGAAAAAAAGAAAAAGACTTGCAGCACAACCAGTGTGTTTGTTTCTGACCACAACCAAAGTCTGGAAGAAGCCTCTGGGAAGAGAGGCTAAATGTCTCCAACATATCCAGAAACGTCCAGCTGTTTACAGATAAAACTCTCAGGATGATCACATCCAGGATGACTGAGAACTACACCTCCATGCTGCAGCAGCACTCAGTCAGAACAGAAACTGAAACAAATGTAGCTGGCTGCGTCTGACTGCTGACGCTCCGTGTGCTTTTATTTCTGCAGTGAGACAAACTCACCTCACACCGTCCAGAGTTTGTTCTTTAAAGCTTCCATTAAATCCACCGTGTTGACATATTTTAACAAGTTTCTTCTACGCTGCAGGAGTTAAAGTTTACATTACGGAATAAAAATTCGGCAGACGTGGTTGTTTATATCTGGGTGGGTGGAGGGGGGACTCGGTGCTGCACACAGACAGCTGGTGTGATCTGCTCTGAAAAGCCTTGATCACAATTTGCAGCTCGGACATTCGGGAGGGACTCGGAGTAGAACCGCTGCTCCTCCGGATCGAAAGGAGCCAGTTGAGGTGGTTTGGGCATCTGGTCAGGATGCCTCCTGGACGCCTCCCCGGGGAGGTGTTTCGGGCATGTCCTGCCGGCAGAAGGCCCCCGGGTCGACCCAGGACACGTTGGAGAGGTTACATCTCCAATCTGGTCCGGGAACGCCTTGGGGTCCTGCCGGAGGAGCTGGTGGACAAGGCCGGGGAGAGGACGGCCTGGAGCTCCCTAATTGGGATGCTGCCCCCGCGACCCGGACCCGGATAAGCGGAGGAAGACGAAGACGAAGACGACGAAGACAATTTGCAGATCACATTTATTTTTCACTGCCATAGATTCCTCTTCCGTTGGCATTCTTGGAATTGAAAAAAAACACTTTGAAGAATTCCGGGAAAAACTAACAGTTGGAACCGGTTCCAATCGATGCTCGATGAAATGAAATAGGCAATCAGAGGCAAGAAAGGTGGGATCTTCCTTGGACATGCTACGATTCCAAATTACGGCTTCTAGATGCCAAACCAACAACATCTTTCCCTGTTGCGAGCCAAAATGGGTGAGCCCTTGAATTTTCTATGTGACGTAGATCTAACTGTTTTTTTTCTAATCCCAGCATCTCCCTGTCTATTTTCTGTAGGCGACTAAAGCAGGAAATAGGGGTAGAAGACTATTTTCACGTTCAACCTGCATGTGAAACTCAGAGGAAGTAAAACACAGTTTCTCAATGAACTTTGTCTTCACACCCTGGAAAAGTATTATAATGCAGATTGTTAGATATGACAGTGCAGAGGACTTACAGCTGCAGTTTAAGAGTTTGGCATCTATAAACTGATGTTTTGAGCATATAGTCACCAGCCTTAAAAAGAAAATCAATGTTATTGGAGATCCAGTTTAAATGGACAAGCATAGGCGTCATTTTAACCGGGGACGCCGGGGACATGTCCCCGGCAAAATTTGTGATTGGCAGCTGTGTCCCCCCCACTTTAAAAAAAGCCTGCTGATGAGGATTTTTGTTTTACCAGCTCAGATCTTATACCAGGGGTCGGCAACCTGTTCCCATCAAAGAGCCATTATTACCCGTTTCCCACAGTAAAGAAAACACTGGGAGCCACAGCGGCCGCAGCGTTGTGGGCGGGGCCTACCCTCAGACAGCAGAGAGCTGCTCACAACCAGGTGACAGCAGCCGGTACCGGTCGTTCGCATGGGCGTCGCACCTGTGGGGGATTCAACACCCACACTTTTCCAGCTGTTTTGCTCACCTCCACACCAGTCTGGTTTCTTTATGTCGCATTCACTCTGTTTGCCTCATCTCCTTCTTCACCTCCCGCTTCTGACAGCCGATGTCGGGTTTCCTGGAGAGCAGGAGAGGGAGGGACTGAAGAGCTCGACTGAATTCATAATTTTACATCTTGACATTAGCTGTACAAAGTCTAAGTTTGATGAAGTGAAGAACAACAATTTGCAGAGGTTTATAACAGGCGCGGCGCCAGGTTTTCATTTTTAGGTGGGCCACGGTAATTTTGGACAAACCTTAATAAGCAGTGACTTAAGTGAAGCAGGCAGGTCGCGCTAGAAAATTTAGTTTAAAAAGACGTCATAAATGCGTTCCCCCGTCATTTTTATTTATTACATATGAAGTAAAAACTCCCAGTTTAATTTTCATTCATTTGTCATTAATATGTAGTCTACACTCGTGCGTTAAGTGGACCAACTTCCAGTAAAAGCAAAGCATCCAGCCCACCTCTCCAAATGCGTAAAATGTGCATCAGCCGCTAGTTAGGCGCGCCGCGCGCACCATCAGCTACGTCAGCCCAGACAAGAGCAGAGCAACTAGAGAAAGAATAGAGTATAATTCTGTCTGGATGCGGATGGAGATGACATTTTACATCAGCCTGATCATCACTTAAATACGTAACCCATCACATGTCTTCTAGTCCACGCTATCAGCATTATTTTAATTGGTGTGTGTGTGTGTGTGTGTGTGTGTGTGTGTTTTCCACTTCAAACACTGGTCTAACCAACCAGACCAGCGTGTCCAGTAACATATTAATGTTACACTTCATGTAGGCTAGGAACATTTCACCTGCCGTGGCCCAACCGCTTCTGCTCCACATAAACTTTGTGCGTAATCAAATGTCTCTACAGGTGTTTTATGAGCTGAAGAGCTATTCTGCCTCAGACTGGATGCATAATGCGTCTCCATATTAGAGACGGGAACAAGCGCTGTTCAGCCAAAGTTTCATAATTTCATAAAAAGAACATTTTTCCAAGTGACACGTCCCTCAGAGAGACCGGGTTTCCAGACCGCTTCAGTGGGAGGAAATCTCATCGCATGCACCGTGGTTCTGCACTGCGCTGCGAACCCCTCAGATCTTCAGCTCACTGTCCACCGTGGACGCTCCGAGCCGCGCTGAACACAGTGTCCAGTATAAAGCTCTGATGTTCTGATGTGAATCAAGTTACCTCTGCGATGTGCGTAACGATTAAAATGTCAGCTTATCCATGCGCATCAGTGTGCATCGGGATAATTCTTTCAAAACAACCAACATCCTTGAGTTTATCCGTCAATACGTGGCACGGTGAAGAAACGAGGGCCCGGGCGGGATTCGATCCCCAGAGTCCCGGGTGAGAGTCATACGCTCTAACCAGTCAGCCAAAGGGACATCCTCTTGGCCAAGTAGCCAGGGCACATGATCTATCGGGATACTGTGACAGGACACACACACTGCCACACCTGATTATGAAACTTTGGCTGAATAGTGCTTGTTCCTGTCTCCGATGTGGCGACGCATCCAGGAACCTGTCTGAGGAGAAGCCCAGAATCTGACATCCTCCAGCTCAAGAAGCGCCTATGATTACGCACAAGCGTGACGCGTCAACCCGGTCTCACAGTAAGACCGGGTTGGACCTGTTCAGGTTTACGCAGACAATCTTTACATTTAGAATTGGCATACAGATGTAAAATTAATGCAGTAAAATATGAAGCTTTTTATTTAAATATCCATTCATTACTTTACAAGCACAGAGAGCGCATCAGATGGATGGAAGAGCCGTATGCGGCTCCAGAGCCGCCGACCCCTGTGCTAGCCTACTTTATTGTCCCCAGCAATTTTTAAACCCCACTCAAGTGTATTGTTATTGTCCCCAGCAATTCTGAAAACAAACTGACTCCCTTGTGGACAAGTTCCTATTTTTGTTGTTTGTTTTAAATAAAACTATTAGAAATGCTAAATCTTTATTTGTATCTGTCATTTGAAACAAAGTCAGCAGTGTGACTGCATATTTCATCTGACTCCTTTACTTCTATTTCAAACATGTAAAACAGATTTCATCAGCACAGTTAATTTTACTTTAGCTTCCAAGAATAAATAACTTATTATTAACTAATAATGAGGACACATTTAAACAGTTGTACACATTCACGGATGGTTTTTTGTGGATGCAGTAAGTAAGGACAAGATTTGCTGTTCCCCTTGTGCTTGTGAACTATTAAAATGCATACTGATGCACAACTTGTGAGTGAAAACCTCAGCATTCTGTCACCTAAATGGATTAGCCTGACGTTGGAGACGCTGCCACTAAACATGGAGACATGGAAATTTTTCCTGGGTGATGTGGTCCTGAAGGAGGACCTGGTCTCTTTCCCTTTAGTTGCTCATTCAGTGTCTTTGAGTCCCATTTTAAGTACAATATTAACTAAGTAGGAATAGATTTGCCTCAAGTGTGTGAAACAACAATAACAACAGGATTTTCTGCAATACGTTGATTTTGTAGACGCTGCACAGGAGATTGTACCAAGTTCATGTTTCACCAACAGGCGCACAGATTTGACACTGAAGCTCCTCGCTTTGTGTAATTCTCTTTGAGGCGTGCCCTGAGGTGAACTTCCTATGCATAATGGTGGAGCTGAGATAAAGTCTGTTGACAATCAGTGCGTGTCCTTTACACTCACTGATTGTGAGGGTGGAGAATAGCTGAGTAGCCAGGATTTCTCCTACAGGATGCCCACTCGAGTGAGCGGTCACTCATGTATGCCTTTTAAAGTTACACTCCATCCATCCAGCCAGACAAGACTCCATCTTAGATTTAGTTGTGTGGATGGAGACAGCACCGCAGCGAGAAATCATCGAGCAGAGTGGAACTGCAGGATTCGACGAGGCTTCAACAAGCTTCCTCTCTTGCTCCCATCTTTCCCGGCTGACTCGATATAAATAATTGACCTGGAAGTCTGGGCCCCTGCTCATTACTGGGGGAAGTGTCGGCTCGGTTTGAGGGAAGGTGCGAGTGCCTACCGTCCAGCTCGGTTTTCTCCTCTACCCCTAACCACGCTGCAGTCCTTCATCTTTAATGGCCTGTGCCGCGATCGGACATCCAACCTCTCCAACCTTCCAGCCTTGCCCACTTCATCAAGAACGCTGGGGCTGCAGCACGTCTGCTGCCAGAGAGGAGTTTCTCAAGAATTCTAAGAAATTCTCTTGTGAATTTTAGAAGTTGTGGGCAGCACTATCAAAGGGGGCATGGAGAGATGGGGAGGGAGCACTGACATCTCGGGAAGTTCTGTGGGAAAGTTTTCAGGTACATTCCCAAAATACAATAAAAGTATTGATGCGTTTAAGGTGAGCGGTCCACCAGCGTGGAGTCACGACTTTCTCTGTGAGGAAGTTTAGAAAGTTTACAATGAGCAAAGCGGCACGGGGGCTTCTGTCCAAATACCCAACTATTCAAAATCCTAAAACAATTAAACCCAACCCTAAAAGCTGTCTAAATAGTTTATTAAACCTAAGTATTTATTATTAGGTCTACAAGTGCTAAAATGATAAATGGCCTGTATTGGATATAGGGCTTTCTAGAGACCTTCCGATTACGGGATGAGCCCTTAACTCCTGTGCCACTGCCGCCCTGACGCTCCAAAAGCCCAGACACTCCCTACTTGTGCAGTGAGTCACATCAGAGCAGGAGGGACACGATCAGAGGACAACGTTCACAATAAAGACAATGACAGTTGTTGTCCTTCATTAGAAAGCTGGGTGACACTTTACATCAAGGGTCCCTTTATTAGCACTATTAGTGCATTATTAAGTCTTAATAAACAAAGGATCCCTTTATTAACATTCCTGATTTAGTTAACTTTTAAGTGTTAGGTTAGGGAGCATTTGCTTAGTAATGAATTCTATTAACATTAATATTAATCGGTTTTTAATACTTTATAATGTAGTATTTTTATTTCATTTATTTTAAACTGTTTATTATTGGCGTTTTATTGGCTTTTATGCATTTTTCTTGTCGCTGATCCCTTTTTTGAATGGTGTCAGCGCCTTGGGCTTCCTTACAGGGTCGCGGAAGGCGCTTCATAAATAAAGCTTTGATTGATTGATTGATATTTATAGATTTTTTTCTTTTTCAGGGAACTGCATGGTGTCCTCTCCTCCATCAATACTAACAATGCTGTAAAGGACATTTTCTCCTTTTAAAAGTTAACATGACAGCTTTTTAGTTGTACTGTGAGTTTTTTTATCTTTCAGAACCACAGCAGATAGACTGATAAAATAAACAAATAAGTAATAATAATAATAATAATAATAATAATAATAATAATAATAATAATAATAATAAAGATTGAAACTGATAAACTTGTTTTCTCTTGGGTTGAGGCTTTATTAACCTAAACAAACATAAGCATTTTATTATTATGCTGATTTTTAATTTCTTTTAAGTACAAAAGAAAGCTTGGACATAATTTAATTTACTATAAGTCAGTGAGTCTAAGATTCTGACTCTTCTGCATGTTTTTCTCTGTTTAAAAGGGTTAATTAAATAATTTCTAAGATTTAAAAAGCCGCATGTGAAATTTAAACGGGTATCATTTGAGCGTGAATAAAAACTACCATACTCAGAGACACCCTTCCTGTAGTTTGAATGTGACGGATTCCCTCATCTCTATTGTTTTATGACTTCAAAAGCCAAAATTTTTAACTACATTATAAAAAATTTACAAATTTTTGGTGATGTTTCTGTTCAAAAGTTTTCAAACCTGTTTTAATGTGTAAAACCAACAAAATGTCCCTGAGTTGCATCTGGGTGAAATGTACAGACATCCACAGCAACAATCCACGAGGCTGAAGTGTTTTATTTTTATTTCCAAGCATCACATCCAAATTTAGAACATATTTACTACAAAATGTGTGAGCAGCACAAGTTTCAGCCCGCAGAAACAAAGATGAAGAGAGAGGTGTCTTACCCACGCTGAGGATGAAAGAGATTATCAGAGCAGTTCCTGGTTGTTTCATTTGGTCACAGGCAGCCAAGGATTTTGGAGAATATCGCGGAGCTGTCATTGTGTTTTCAGGGAGGCGGAGAGGAGGTGGTGGTGGTGCGGGGGGGTTGTTTGAACTGGGAGTAAATGCTGTGAAAATGGTGGAGCTGGCATATTTACACCCAGGGTCTGCACAGGGGGATTACACGCAGCGTTTTTGTGTCACCTGGTTGACAGCATCATCTAATGGATGTTTTTGAAGGCTCCCGCTCATTAGCTGGGTCGGGCCTGCATTTAACACAGCTTTGACTCCATAAAGACAGAGGCTGCCAATCCTCCAGGCCTTTAACAAAACAACAAAGAGGAGGGAAACAATCAAAGTGTCCGTGTTTTACTTTGCTGAGCTTGAGTGAAAAATTGCCAGCTCCAATAAAGTGTTTTACATGTGAAGTAGAGGCCAGGAGGAAGTGGAATGGATACGGGTGATTTCTGAGCCTCAGAGGGCTTTATAAAAAATGGCGGAGGTCAGATAATCATCGGCTTAGTTTCTAGAGTTCACTTCCTTCTTTGCTTTCTTTTAGGTCATTAGTTTCACATCAGAGGTGTTCAGATTGTACATTATTACTAGTATAAAAAGAGTTACTGCTGTTATTTTGACTACAGTGCAGCCATGTCACAACCTTTTTACTTTAGATATTTTACGACTTGTGCCATTTAAACCCATTTCCAGGGTGTGGGGTTTTGTGTTTAGTCTGTATAGTTTTATTATTTAGTCAAATCAGCTACACTGGCTGTAGTTGTATTTAGCAAACGACTCTGATTCAATCGGTTCACAGTAAAACGAACCAAAACAAAACAGGACATCACTGCAAATACTTAAATCCATCACGAAGCCCCAACTGATGAGATGTTTCGCTACTTTGAACTGAATTTATTTACGTGTAATTTGTCTGAACTGGGGCTGCATAATGGTGCAGGTGGTAACAATGTTGTTTCACCGTGAGATGGTTTCAGGTCCAAATCCTGCTGAGCCTGCAGTGTCCATGTACTCCATGGATGTGTTGGGTTATGTCCCGTTACTTGGTAACCTTAAAATGTCCCCCAGGTGTGAGTGAGTGAGTGAGTGAGTGAGTGAGTGAGTGAGTGAGTGAGTGAGTGAGTGAGTGAGTGAGTGAGTGAGTGAGTGAGTGAGTGAGTGAGTGAGTGAGTGAGTAAGTGAGTGAGTTAGCAATCAACCAAGTGAGTGAGCCAGAGTCAGTGAATGAGTGAGTCTGAGGTAGTGAGTGAGTGAGTGAATGAGTGAGTTAGTGAACAACCAAGTGAGTGAGCCAGAGTTAGTGAATGAGTGAGTCTGAGGTAGTGAGTGAGTGAGTGAGTGAGTGAGTGAGCCAGAGTGAGCGATTAAGTGAATGAATGAGTGAGTGAGTGAGTGAGTGAGTGAGTAAGTCTGAGTGAGTGAGTGAGTGAGTGAGTGAGTGAGTGAGTGAGGGAGTAAGTCTGAGTGAGTGAGGGATTGAGTAAGTGAGTGAGTGAGTGAGTGAGTGAGTGAGTGAGTGAGTGAGTGAGTGAGTGAGTGAGTGAGTGAGTGAGTGAGTGAGTAAGTCTGAGTGAGGGAGTGAGTGAGTGAGCCAGAGTGAGTGAGGGACTGAGTAAGTGAGTGAGTGAGTCTGAGTGAGTCTGAGTGAGTGAGTGATTGAGTGAGTGAGTGAGTCTGAGTGAGGGAGTAAGTGAGTCTGAGGGAGTGAGTGAGTGAGTGAGTGAGTGAGTGAGTGAGTTAGCAATCAACCAAGTGAGTGAGCCAGAGTCAGTGAGTGAGAGGATGAGTGAGTGAATGAGTGAGTTAGTGAACAACCAAGTGAGTGAGCTAGAGTTAGTGAATGAGTGAGTCTGAGGTAGTGAGTGAGTGACTGAGTGAGCCAGAGTGAGTGACTTAGTGAGTGAGTGAGTGAGTGAGTGAGTGAGTGAGTGAGTGAGTGAGTGAGTTAGCAATCAACCAAATGAGTGAGCCAGAGTCAGTGAGTGAGAGGATGAGTGAGTGAATGATTGAGTTAGTGAACAACCAAGCGAGTGAGTGAGTGAGTGAGTGAGTGAGTGAGTGAGTGAGCCGGAGTGAGTGATTGAGTGAGTGAGTGAGTGAGTGAGTGAGTGAGTCTGAGTGAGGGAGTGAGTGAGTGAGTGAGCCAGAGTGAGTGAGGGACTGAGTAAGTGAGTGAGTGAGTCTGAGTGAGTCTGAGTGAGTGAGTGAGTGAGTGAGTGAGTGAGTAAGTCTGAGTGAGGGAGTGAGGGAGTGAGCCAGAGTGAGTCTGAGGGAGTGAGTGATTGAGTGAGTGAGTGAGTGAGTGAGTGAGCCAGAGTGAGTGAGGGAGTGAGTAAGTGAGTGAGTGAGTCTGAGTGAGTCTGAGGGAGTGAGTGATTGAGTGAGTGAGTGAGTGAGTGAGTGAGTGAGTGAGCCAGAGTGAGTGAGGGAGTGAGAAAGTGAGTGAGTGAGTGAGTGAGTGAGTCTGAGTGAGTGAGTGAGTGAGTGAGTCTGAGTGAGTGAGTGAGTGAGTGAGTGAGTGAGTGAGTGCGTGAGTGAGTGAGTGAGTGAGTGAGTGAGTGAGTGAGTGAGTGAGTGAGTTAGTTAAGCCGGGGGTACTCTGTGCGACTTTTTCACTTTTTTGAGCCGATTTTCCAGTCGTGCGAGAATCCACGACATCGGGGCAAGTTTTGCGCCGAGCAGTTGTGTAGTGTACAGGGGGTTACGAGAGGCGATTAACACAACGTGATCAGCTGCCGATCAGCAGTCGTGAGGTCGCACGGACTTCTGGCGTGTTTAATATTTTGCTCGTTCCTCATGAGGGTATCGCACTGTTGAAGCGGCGCTGCGAGCAGCTGTGACCCAAAATTTATCAGAACCGCTCACGGCGCATGCGCAATCCTGCATCAACGCTGCTCCCTGCTATTTCCCTAATAACACACGTTGTTCGTTTTTGTTTCTACACGTTTTTTTACTCACAAAGATTGTCAAGAAAGCGTGTTTGTCGCGTTCAAGTCAAATTAAACTGATCACAAAACAGATTTACTTTCTTTATTTCGTTTCCTCATCCAACCCCCATAAATCCCTGTGTGTCCTTCTGCAGCACTCCCGAAGAACAACAGGCAAAACAAGACCAAAAAGTCTGACGTGTTGAGTAAAAACTGCTATTTTTAGCATATTTTTAGGGCCGACGTGTTGCTACCAGACATACAGTGTGGGCAGTCAGGTCGCATCTGAGAACTGGGTCGTACAGTGTGAGCGCATGACTCGTGAGATCTGCTCTGCGAGGAAGTCGTACAGTTTGAGCTGAAGCTGAACGCTGCGAGTGAAAAAGTCGCACAGTGTACGCCCGGCTTTAGCGAGAGTGATGTATTTATGCTGTGGTAGTATCCAGAAATGTAAGTAAGTGAGAACAACTAACAGTTCACAGACATCTATTAATATAAACAGTCCCACCCACTCACACAAGAACCAGTTCTCAATGTTATTTTTATTTAATCTAAAGGAAAAAATAAAACTTGGCTTGTATTTCATTCCTCCCTGTTTGTGATACAACAATTTCCTGTTCAGGCATTTAATCACAGCTATTATTTACCCTCCAATCAGACACAGCCCCGCCTCCTTTTCTACTGGCTCCACAAAAGGAAACAAACAGCAAGAATGAAGGCTCCTCACCCAAAACAGACCCACTATAATGGAGGCAGACATGAGGAAGAGGGGTTTGGGAAGGAGCCGTTCAATGGATACGAAATTGAATTTGATTAAAAAGCCAACAAAAGAAACCCCTCTTCAAAACAAACGCGTTGTGAACGGGGTCTGTGCAAAGCTAATCTGCAACAACCCAAACCCTTCCAAAGAGGCGAGATGAAAAAGACAACTGTTTAAAAACGAGAGCTCTTCTTCCGATTTCCTGACATATTTACACAATTATGTGCAGCACCCAAAGCATGGCAACTGGCAATTCTACCTCTTGACGAGTCGGAAGAAGTTTAGTTTTTCTACTCATCTCTTTTTTTTCTACTTTAAATGTCAAGTCGATTAAATGAGAGTGTATGACACAGATCTGCAGAAAAATGCCAGCTAGGAGAACAGTGTCAACGCGTTTCCTACTAACACTACCCCGACTTAACTCTGCAGCAGGTAATTTGAGGAGACACTGTTGCTTTCCTTTAAAGAATGAGTTTAATTGGATGCTTGTACTGACTCTAAAATAACCACTCATCTAAGAGCTTTATTTCCATGATGAGTTACAATAAATTAAATACTTTCTGTGTTTCATATTGGTTCCTACGGGATGATTAAAAGCAGCGCCTTGGTTTGTTCAGCCGTCATATTTATCTATCTCACGATTACATTATAAAAGCGTGTGCAATAAAAGCGCAATGATACACAAAATGAGCAATAATGCTATGGGCAATTAAAGTCAGCCGCACAAAAAAAGGGACCACAAGGTCCTTATACATATTCACTCCTCTGCTGAGATCCAAAGGATTCGTCAAGTCATCCTCCATGTCTCTGAGGCATTCACGTACAATGGCACTTTTATCATATGCTTATCAGCGGTGGCCCCCTTTCTTATGGAGCTCGATCTTTTGGCCCCTCATTCACGGAGCATATTACTCCTCTGTCAGAGCAAAGCACTTCCTAATGACAGGAAGGCCAGCTGGGACTGGGGAGAGGGCAGGAGGCACATGCATTAACATAATAATCCAAGCACGGTCCCACAGGCCCGCGGGGCCAGACAGCATATTAGGTCGGCTCGCCTCGCGAAGGTCCGTGCAGAGGAGCTGAACAGCCGCACGCCGTGTGGTGAGAGCTACACCTGTGGCAAACACAGGGTTTTTTTCCTCTGCTAATTGATGACGGAAAGAAAGCAGCAAGTGAGCATGCTCGGGTGAATGCTAGCTAATCTGTAGCAGAATGGCTCATAATGGTGCTTTTGTCCTATGCTTTGTTGTAGAGCGACCTTGAAGACTGACACATTTCTGAGTGAAGGAAGCATCTCCTCGCCTCCTCAAATTTTTTACAGTAAAACACAAAAAGAGATAGGCTTTGAGGAGGGGGTGGGGGTTGGATGCTGGTTCTGCAGCCTTCCTTTTGGCAAAAGCTGGAGAGAGTTTGCAGCGTGCACTGAGGCCTGTGATCCTCTTCACTGCAGTCCCATGGTACCTCGTGGGGTCTGCACATCTCTAACCACACGAGACAGCTGCTATCATTACGTCAAAGCCACGGAGCCTCATCGCGTCGCTTTAGCCTGGAGACAGAAAAAAATAATAAAAAGCAACACAAGAGAGAAAAAAAAGTTCAGCTATTTGCAACTTCTTCTAAATACAGTTCACAACCACAGTGACTGTGAAGAGAAAGTAACCTGTTAGCAAACTTACAGCAAAGAGCTGTGTGGAGGGTTTTTTTTTTTCCACTGGTCGGTCTGTCCAGCACAGCCTGACAGTTCCAGCTTTTCTAATGTGGGGAAAAACACCTGACTGTTACTGTAAGGCTGTCAGTTGCCAGTTCGGGTCTTTGACTGAAGCTTGAGTTCACACACAAAAGTAGCTCAGTGGCACGAGAGAAGCAGCAATAAAAAAGGAAGAAAGAGGCAAGTGAAGAGGAAGGGGATCTCAACAAATCATTTGATCAAGAGACAAGGTAAGAGTGAGGTGTACCTCCCCCAGCTCCCGCTTCATGAAACGACAACTCTCTAATTGGTGGAAAGGGCAGCCTGTCTGTGGCCGAGCGCGCTCTTAGATCTCTCCCAGGACAGCCAAGGCAATGTGCCAATTACTGCCAATTGTTGGGCTGCGGTTGAGATGTGGACAGTTGTCCACGTGGAATAAAAGTGAAGGCCTGGCAAACGCTAAGGCTACTGCTGCTAATATGAATTAAAGATATATTATAGCACTGTTAGCTCACAAGCGTCTATGAAACAAAGGGATCTTTGAATCATTTAGGTTTAGTTGGTTTGGAAAATAACCGAAAATTAAAGGAAATGTCACCGATTTTTACCTCTACAGCAGCCAAGGGGCACCAAAACAGCTGTCCTCATCAGTTGTGGTAAGCGTGCAAATATAAACCTTGGTTTTAGATCCAGTAGGTTTGTGTGAGAAAGTTGAACATGTACTTACTTCATTCATTATCTATTAGCCACACATCATGGCATAGGTCAGAGCTGGAGCACCACCTCTCCTATCACAAAGAATCAAAGTAAAGCTTTTCCTACTCGGCACACTCACAGTTCATAACGAGGAAGCCCGGCACAATGTGAGGGAGAAGAAAAATAGTGAAAAAAATCACTATAATGCGCTTTAATTGTGTAGGCAAAAATCTTTTCAAAAGAGCATGGTAATTTTACCCTGATGAATAATTCAGAGGACATTAATAACGGCTAGGGCCGGGGTGGACTGGAGCAGCTTGTTTTAGGAGTGACGAGCCGCTGGAAGCTGGGAGATGAGATCTCACCGAGGCTGTTTTTGCGCCTAGTTTTAAAGTCGCCTTTTTTCAAGTAAATGCTGTTAAAAATAACCCGCAGTGTCCCCGAACTTTAAATACTCTTTGTGTGTCTGAATCAGTGTGGGAAAGTTTAATCGCAGCAGGAACCCGCCATTTAGCCACACATTGTGAGGAATTACGTCTAGAAAAGTCTAGATATTTTTAACCAAGGTAAAAACATTTAACAATACGTAATTTTTTTTTAAGTTGAACAAAAGTCATGCTTGTCTGCCAAATAGTGGCAAAATGAAGGAAAACTGAAACAAAAAGACTACAACAAGGTGTTAGTTTGTGCACTTGCACCAACTAACCCTGACTCTAACCCGAAATGTTAAGAATCGAAGGAAAATTGACCACAAACAAGACCTGATGATGTGCAATGATTAAAGGTTTCTGCTATCACAGATTCCAACTAGCTTTCAGAAGGTTCAGCAGAGAAAATGCAAATCAGAATCTGCACGAACCATTTTCTGGCAACAGTAATATACATAGTTGGGGGAAGGGATGAGACGGGAGGTTTCTTCATCAAATGTAACAACACGTTCTGTACTCAGTAACTGATATAATAAAGTTCACACACAAATGTGTGTCACCAGACCCAACAATGAACTTTCTGCTGGTTAAAATACAGAAATCTTGATAAATTGTTTGACAAGCAAAATGTCGACATTCCTTCCCTTAGCAGGAATATCAGGAATTGAGTGTGCTTTTAGATATTCGGGGTTTAAACATAACTTAAGATGTAGAAACTTAAAGACTGTAGAAAAGTGCAGGGCCTGCAGTAGTAAACAGCACAGAACTGCAATGTTTCTTGAAGTCATCTCGACTAACACAAACAACATGGTGAAAAACAAGCCAAAGCTTCAAATCTTGTTGAAAGTGTAAGTCAGTGGTGCTGTGAAGCAAGGTGACTGCATATCATAACTGAGCCATAACTTCATCTGGAACTGGCCTTGACTTTCTAATTCTTTGCTTCTTCTCTTTAAAAAACAAACAAACAGAATTTTCTTTACATTTTGGTAGATTTAGGGGATTTAACAGCATGATTTAATCTAAAGAAGCTGACTCTTACACAGTTTGTTTGTTTATCAAAGCAAGTCCTATTTTCTGGGCCTCAGAACCGTATTTAAAGCTGATCAGGCTACTTCAGACAGCGCTGCATCCGACTTCCTGTTGTCGACTTGCTGTTGCCACAGAAAAATTGCTGCTGCAGCTTCAGACAACCTACAGCACTTTGTATGCCGAAAGAAAAGAGTTAATTAGAAATACAAATTCTCCCAGATTGTTATTAATGGGAACTGTAGAGTAAGCAACACATATTTTGTGCCCATAAGTAATTCTCAGGTATCTTTGATCTGTGGCCCACAGCGGATGCTGCTGCGCGCCTCTGTCTGGCTTCTGGGATTCTGCCAGCACCAGACATCTGGCTACTTTGTTATCATTGGCTGATCGGCTCCCGGGAGGCCACTCTTGTGACACCAGGCAGAGAGTGTCCTGGCAAGGAAAATTATCAGCACATTTTGAGTGGATTAGAGTTCCAAAGTGGTCTTCAAATCTCTACAGGGGTCTAGGGGGCGCTGCTCAGCTGAGGGGTTCCTCAGGGCTCTGTTTTGACACCACTGTTGATTTGAAAGGCAGTGAGGGTATGTCTCCCACTGTTGAGTCACAGGTTTCACGCAATGTCTCAGGAAGAGGGGAGAAAATACCCCAATAATTAGCTGTCAGATGCAGAGTGAGAAAACTGCACCAAAGGCTTCCCTTCATTAGTTTCTACACAGCAGTTACTGTTTGTACTGGGGGCGCATGTCGTTCATGAAGTGAAATGGCAAAAAGGTTTTCAGCCGTTTGTTTTTACTGACTAATGCAGTTTTGTTGTTTTTCCATTTTTGCACTCAGGTTATTCTGATGCTAAAACCTTTGACTTGAGCTTTTTTATCTCTGGGAGATAGACACGACTCTCAGGGGTTGTGTCTGACAATTCGTCATACAAAACACTTAGAGGTCACAGAAAAAAAGCGCTGCATAAGCACTGGTTTGGTGGAGGGAAAAAAGCCATGATCTAACGATTTAAACCTTATTCGTAGAATTGATTGAGGTATCGTGTCTTCCCTTTTTTTTCTCTTGGCGTCTCTGTTTGTGAATACAAAGCTGTGGTGACCCATAAATATTACATGGCATGGAGATGCAAAACAGGAATTAATGACTGGTGTGTGTGTGTGTGTGTGTGTGTGTGTGTGTGTGTGTGTGTGTGTGTGTGTGTGTGTGTGTGTGTGTGTGTGTGTGTGTGTGTGTGTGTGTGTGTGAGAGAGAGAGAGAGAGAGAGAGAGAGAGAGAGAGAGAGAGAGAGAGAGAGAGAATGTCCCCATGGGAATCTGTGTAGACAAGCAAGCATGGTGAGGGTGTGGTCTTGCAATCTCTGTCTCTGCTACACAGCATTGGTGTGTGTCTTTCTTCAGTATCACCTGACCTGTTACCTCCCATGAGTTTGTTATCTGTTTGACACGTTTTATATTCAGTTCCTTCTTGTTTGACACTGTTGTATGAACAAGTGCATTTAAACCATATGTGCTTGACATCTGGAAAGTGTTAATACAAAAAACACATGAATACGCTAACTAAATAGAAAAGGACATTTCTCACATCTAAAGCTCGGTTTGTATAGCAGGATAACCATGCTAGTTTTTGACTAGCCTCTTTCGACAATCCCAAAGTTACACACAAATACAATAATGGCACTTAAGATAATCTTATGAGATAATCCTACCTTGTGTGGTGTGTTAAGAGGGATCTGTTACACTCAAAAGGAAATCAGGACCGCTCCAATCATAATTTCGAACGTTCATATGTATCGGATGTCTTGGTCAGATTTTCGGGAACAAACGAGCGTGTTGCCTATTGAATGTGACATGTAGCCAATCAGAAAGCAATATGATGGAAGAGCTCAGCACACCCCTCCTTTGCTATGTTTGTTCACTTCAAAGTCAAGTTTTATTTAACGAGATTTCTCGCCTGAGTGGGGAATGTCCCTGAGTGAAAGCGTGATAGGCTAAAAGACTGCTTTGATGCCCAAGCTTAAAGACTGCTTTTATACACCTCTATGCAGCTCCAAGGAGGATCCAGTGACTGTTGGTTATTTGTTATAAGACTGATTTCATTTGAACGATAGTGTGGTAAGAAATGCACATTTGACAGTACCAAAGCTTCACAGTGAATGTACATTCATAGCAGTTCATGTAGATTAAAAACAGACCAATGTTAATTTATTAACAATACTGTTTAAAAGCTAATATTTCATGTTAGATTCGTTTTAGTTAAAAAGAGTGAATTGTGTATTGGCCATCGACTAACAAGCCTTATCTGAGATCGATTAGTAGTGACTTAGCCTTCCACTAGGGGGAAAACGGGCGCGCTCGCTCCTCATTGCATTAAACGACTGCATGAGAGAAGCAGCTCATAAATCACTCTCGTGATTCTTTCCCCGCTGTTTCAGGGGTGTAACAAAAGCGGTTTGGGTGAAGTGTGTGGTTTTAGTCAATTTACTGCACACCACACTCTCTATGACCAAAATTGTTTCCGTGATATTTTCTCCTCAAATTTGTGGTCGCTCATGCTTTCAAAATCATCCGACTATTTACAAATCCTGTTGAATCAAACAGAATTTAGGCGTTGTCCACACAAATATCAATATTTTGTAAAACTAACTTTTTCCCCAGTGCATTTATGCCCTTCACTCATATGCAACCAATGATTTGGTAAATTAAAAAAGTAGATTTCCATGGACTGTTTCCTAACTTTAGATGTTTTTGACTACATTTTAGTATTTTAATAAACATGTGAGAAACTGAGATTTTGGAAAAACAATGTTTCAGCTTCCTATTTTACGTTGTGTGGTCAAAATGGCAGCAGCCTGTTGAACCTTGATAGGTTTTTCAAATAAACTGTGGTTGTTTGCTGAAAAAGTTAATGAGGGTTGCTGGTTCAAATCTCACTCAGTCTGTTGTAGTTGTAATCTTCAGCAAGACATTTCACCCTCCTTGCCTACTGGTGGTGGTAGCTGACTACAGGTGTGCATGCATGGGTGAAGGTCAACTGTGCTATAAAGCACCATTCTAGTACTATAGAAGATGCCATATACCATTTAAATATACCCCACATACCTGAGGTGTTTTTCAGTTCAACTTCATCTCTCTTGTTTCATTCGTCAGTCTGGTTGAAATAATCGTGAAGTTTTGCATCATGTGCTCAATGTACGTGATTACATACTCCTACATATCAAATGTAATCATCCTGTGTGATAACAGAAGACAGAATAAATCAGCCATATGTGCTTGAGCATGTGGAAAGGGTTAGGGTTGTGACTTCAAATGACTCTCCACATGACTAGCCATGTGCTTCCCTAGTATTTTGTTGCGTCATTAATGTCAGCATTGGCGTGGGTGGAGTAGCGTTTCTGTTAGACTTTCTGCCTCTGGATTGGACCAAGGGTTTCTTCTTGGTAGTGGGAAACAGTAATGCTGTAGTAGATACAGACTGAGAAACTAATGCTATAAAAACGTTATTCTACAGCATGGACCAAACACTGAACGAAAACACAGCCATCCCGAGTGGGGGGGGGCTCTGAAGTAATAAACAATTGGGTGTAAGAAGACAAAAGAAAAAGACAGACATGCAAAAAAAAGTCATCCGACAGTGGAAAGACTGAGATTTGCTCTTCTTCTCTGCTTAGCATGATGAATCGGTCGAGGAGGGGCCACTTGACACCTGTCACCTAACCAGCCAGGCACAACTACCCCCAGGGGGCGAACAGGGGACTTGCTAGGGAGTTGCGCATGGCTCCCAGTGAAATAGACGAGCGTTTGAAGATCATTAGTGTTACAGGCCCTGTCTTCATGGCCCTGTCCAACCTCCTGAATGGTCCGCTTTGATCACAGAGCTGTGTTTTTGTCAATAGCATGGCTACACTGCATACATTATAAAGTTATTCACACAAAGCCAGCAGGTAAAACGCCACATTCAATTTCTTGTTGGTCCTCAGATCGAGCAGATTATTGCTGCTAAGGGGTTTCATTGTCGGCCTGAAGCAAATATGAAACAGTGGTTGAGTTTTCGTGTTGCCATGCTTGAGTTCATCACTTGTCAGAATAGCACTGAGATGTTTCAGATAAATAATCTGTGAAGCTGCCCAGATTAGACCTGGGTTTAGTGTAACTGAGACAGAAAAATCAGGATTGGTGTCATCTGTATATTTATAATAAACTCTTGGGATTTTTTCTAAAAACGTTTTGTTGATTTATAATTATAAACCTTGATATACTCAAAACATAATTAAAAAAACATCACAAATTTCAACCTGAAACCTTATTTTTTATTGGAAGACAGCATTTAGTCCAAGAGTTTCCATGTGCATAAAAAGCTTGAAGGATAGTTTTGGGTTAAGTGATGACTTCACAAGTCAACAGACATTCAGATATGTCACAAACGGCAGACCCCCTAAGTATTGTTTTGTAGCTCACCGCAGTGGTTTTGGTCTTGAAAATGATCATTAGAGCCAATGAGGCAAGGGTCAGAGAGCTTTTTAATTTGTCAGATCAGATTGTGGCATGCTCCATCACATGACAGAGGAAATCTTTTTATTTGTGCAGAAGGGGGGGGGGGGGGGGGGGGAATGAAGGTCAATTAGCATCAACCATTAGACAACTCAGTGACGAGCAGTATATTACTCTGTGGGACAGTCAAACTAATGAGAGACCCAGCAGAAATATTCATTCAGGTTGAACAGAATCCTGCAGTCATCCTGCCACATTAATCACTTGTATGGCGCTTGACATGTGAATTCCTTATAGTCGTGGCTTTTGAAGCATTACTTTTCACATAAACTGCCTGTCTCACCACTGAGCTCATGTCCTACACAGGTCAGTTATACTAAAGGAAGTGTCTGTCATGTCATATTATCCAACAGAGCCCTGTGCATCAGTGACACATCAAATGCATGTTTGTGGTAAACAACGTGTCTCTTGTTGTTATTGTTAAGGTAAATTTTTATCTTAGCACTTTGGTGTAACATTTATATATTTTTAATCACATTTCCACACGTACATTCTTCGCCAAAAGCAGCATGAAAGAAAGAATCTCATTTTATCTATAGAGACAATCTCACAGTGAGGCAGGCAGGCTTTATTTGACTGGCTGTCAGGTTTAACACTTCTCTCTCGATATTGATCTGAAGTACCTAAAGGTATGTGACATCATTATGAGGCCTGACCTTATCATCTGCTGCCCTGCAGCCTGCAGGCCAGGCTGGACCAGGATCTAATGTGCCTCACCCCCAAAGCTCCAACCTGGTGCGTAATAGGGAAATTGGTGCTGGTGTTATTGTTTCTGGGACCCTTGTGCCTGAGGTTGACTTCACCACTATACCCAGTTAGCTGGTTTTGCTGCTGACCGTTGATGGAGCCTAAATTAAGTTGTTGATTACCATCTGTTTAGATGTGGACGGAAAAGAAAGTTAGAGTTATGTGGGAAGGCCATAAATCAAAAATTTGTCACATGCTGTAGATAGCTTTTAAAATAACCTCAGTTTGGAGAAACAGAGTAGTTCCAATTGACTTGGTAAGCTAGCAGTTAGTCATGAAGGTGCCGGGAGAATATTGTTGCGTCATACGAAACTCTAATTTCAAATAATGTTTTAAAGGTGAAGTTCACTGAGAAACCATTTTTAATTTATTTCATTTAAAACAAGATTGGCCACTCGGAGGCTGTGTTGATTTGTGATTTGACGTTCAGGAGAAAGCAGCGTGCGTCTCAGCTAGTGAAAGCAAACCATTAGCATTAGCAACCCCACCACACCAAATTGGCCAAATTGTTCCCGAGCACGGCCACAGCTGCAGCTCACTGCTCCCCACAGGAATGGGTCAAATGTGGAGCTGTAATTTCATCAGTGTGTGATGATGGCTGATGAAACTTTAACTTTAATAGTCATGGAACCCACAGGGGGGAGGTGGGTCACTCGTTTGTTTTGAAAATAGGCTGCAGTACCCACATTTGACCACAAAATGTAATTCCTATTTAAGCTATACCTTATGCACCTTTGAACTGTATATATGTTGCTATTAGTGATGCACCGATCTGAAATTTTTGGGCCGATACCGATATCCGATACAAAGATCATTGTTATGGCCGATAAACTAAATTTTCTGATACCAATATATTGACATTAAAGCTTCTAAAATCAGCAGATTTTGCATAGAATGCAAATGATTAAAGCTGAATTTACGTTATCATGTACAAACACCACACACATTTAGGGTTCTGAGATTATTTAATACACTGTTCACATGACTAAACAATCACACATCACCCCCTCACCCTCTGAAACAGATAAACAAATGGAGACCAGATGGAAAAACTATTGGTTGTTATTATCGGCCCAGTTTTATTTATCAAACCAATATGTTAAAAAATGACTGACATCGGCCGATACCGATATTGATGCCGATATATTGTCCATCCCTAGTTCCTATCATATCCCAGCAGTGCCGCAAGTGGTTAAAAATATGTCACGCAGCTTTAAAAAGAGCAAAAGATCAAAATTGTTTGCAATAAAATAAAAAATTAAAACAAGAGCACAACTATGGGAGGGCGAAGCTATCTCTAGGACTGCAATGGGCAGACTTTTATTTTCTTGCGTAGCACTGGGATGCTGCACATCCGTATTTCACTTTAACCTAAAATTCTATGTCTGCTCATACTAATTTAAACGACACAGGATAACTTACAGGGTATTTTTAACCAGCAGGTGATTAACAGGCTTCTGCAGAGCCTGATGAGCTGCTGCACAGGTGATTCAACCACTGAATCTAGTGTGTTGGAGCAGAGAAACCAGTAAAACGTGCTGGATACTGGCCCTCGAGGCCCGGAATATAATACCCCTGCTTTACCCTCCAAAATCCAAGTTTGTTCTGAATGTACAAAGCAGTAACCTTTTCGCTCCCGTTCTATAAACAAATAAGCCACGAAACTGGATCAAATCGAAAACAAACACCCTACATTACCTTCCACTTGTGTTCAAGCGGATCTTTTGAACCTGTTTTCTAATCTCAGCTGCTGAGCCACTCGCTGTGCAGTACAGTGTGTGACGTTCAGTAAAAATCCAAGGCTTCTACCTTTTGTTGTGTGCATTTAAACAGCACATTAAAGACACAACGCTCCTCCTGGAGCCTGTCACATTTCCCAGGTAAAGCAGATGAATAAGTAAAGCACTGCTGCTGGCTGAAACACCCTCCTTCTTTTGCTTGATTTGCTGTTGCCTTGAGTTAGATCCTGATCTCTTTGTAGACCCTCTCCCAACAAGCAATGACCTTCTGCTCCAACATGTAAAGAGCTCCGTGAGATCCAGAAAAAAAGGAAGGGAGTAGGGAAGCTGTGAATAAAGGCATCAGCACGGCAAGCAGCCGAGAGACTTCCTCCACTTCACTCCACACTCCTATTCCTCTCCGTCTGGCTAAACCTGTGTTGTGAGAAGGAGTCTAGGAGGTAGATGCCTTGTTGGCGGCACAAAGGAGCGGTTCTGTAATAAAAACAGCTGTCTCTGGTGGTCTTGGTGTAATTGGGATTGTTAACGTGGAGAGCTCCTGAGGGAAGGAGGCTGAGGAGTATCTCTTTGTGTAAAGCACACAGACACTTCTGCAGCGCTCCTTGATTCCATAGGAGGAGAAGAGTGAGGAGGGAAGGAAGAAAGCAAGCAAGTCACCTGAGTTATGTCAAGCCTTTTTGCACCAACTCTCGCTGTTTTGCTTTTATTTTTTTACTAGGTGCAGACTTATTTGGGGGATTTTTTTTCCCTTCAAAATCCTCTTTTCTGCAGTTCTATGAGGAGGCTATAAGCTTGAGAGGAGTTTCTTTTTGTTTTCTTGAATACACAAGTTGCGTGTTAAATAAAAAAAACATTTAAATCCATAAGGGGAATTTGAATTTTTCTAAACGATGAAACAGTTTAAAACCCTTTCTTCTCACTTTTTCAACAACATGGTGGCTTAAACATCTAAATTACATCTTTTAAAATGTATTTTTCACATTTTTATACCTTA
The DNA here is from genome assembly GCF_043380555.1 of Nothobranchius furzeri. NCBI lineage: Eukaryota > Metazoa > Chordata > Actinopteri > Cyprinodontiformes > Nothobranchiidae > Nothobranchius > Nothobranchius furzeri. The sequence goes on along the minus strand of NC_091744.1, from coordinate 10,359,132 downwards.
AAAGTAATGTTGCCATTCTAATGAGAAGTTGGTTTTGATATTTAAGGTGGACTATTGTCAAAAATATGTTTATTTTTTTGTTCATTGTGTTGTAATTGTAAATTTGCAAAACGTTGTGACACAATCCTGTTGTGCAATGATGTCCGAGGTGGTCTGGACCAACAGACTCAAGATAGCCATGATATGCACGTCCATGCGACATTGATGGTTTGCAGGGATGTCCTCCTCCCTCAAAACTGGGAAAGCTGCTGGCAAAGGGGGAAACGCCTTCAGGTGGGAGAAGCATCAACTAAACTGTTGGAAACTGTTCTTCAAAGTCGATCGCTCATTGAGGCTAGTGCTGATTTATTTGACTTAAGATATAGTGTGTGTGTGTGCGTGCGTGCGTGCGTGCGTGTGTGTGTGTGTGTGTGTGTGTGTGTGTGTGTGTGTTTCATTGTGGATGAAAATTTCATACGCCGATTTAGAGGTGGTGAAATATAAATGATTCCTTTAAAGTTTCATCAGGAATCAGTCTGTCGGTATATGTGAGCCGACACTGATCGCTCCTTGATGTCTCCTGAGCCTGATCTCTGTCTGAAGGTGCATGCGTGGCTCCAGCAGCGTCTGTTTGTCCCGCTGGGGCGACGACACGCTTCTGCAGCTGCTGCGTGGCTGTGCGGCAGCACCAACAGGCTTCCTGTCACCGCCACGAGGAAATCAAATATAAACAGAGGGAAAGGTGGGAGAGAAAGCGCGGAGAATGTGGAAAACTCGCCTCATCTTTAGGAAATCGCGCTGCTTTACTGTTTGAGTTTACTGCAGCTTTGCACTATAGCCGGAGCTGCGATGTGCTTCCTACAATTAGGATAGCTGCAGTTCATCAGTCCGTGAAAATCTAAAAAAAATCGTAGTATCATGCTCCAATAGATTAAATTAAAAAAAAAAATCCGAAAAAAACTCACGGTGTGTGCAAACAGGGGGATTTTACCATGAAAACTGAGTTATTTCAAATATCTCTAAATGTTTTTATCCCCCTTGTCTCCTCGTGACAACAGCTGATCAGTTTAAAGCATCTAGACACTCCTTGTTAATTTTAGCGTGATTAAATATTATAATTGTGTTACAGATAATGTGGCTTAATTAGTGGAGAGGTTGGATAATAGCCTGTCATGTGAGGAATAGAAATCAGGAAATTAAACGCATTCAGTATTAACATTATTGTTGTTTTACTGTTTTTATCGTCATGCATCTATTAGGCAGAGAGTGGAAAATAAAAAACAGAATAGCTGTTTTATTTTTGTATTATTATTATTACCATTTAAAAATTTAAACACAAATATTTCATGCAATAAAAGTATTTATTTAAAACAATTGCATAATATAAAGTATCAGTTTTGAATAAAATCGCTTCCATTGTTTAAACGTTTGCAACTTTATTAATGCTTTATTTCACATTTTTATTCTTTAAATCATCAAATCAAATCGAATTCAGCGTCTTTTCTGTAAGCACATCTGGAGCTGTCCGTGGTGCTGAACTGCTTTTTCTGCTCATCACAGAGCCCGGGCGGAGTTTATTTGCAAAAATTTATAAAACAAAATAAAATTAAAATCTAAAACACAAAGACAGAACTCCCACAAAATTCCTGAGCCTTGTTAGAAGGTTTGGCAACGAGGTGTTGGTGATGAAGTGGAGTCATTTGAAATAAATGCATGGTTGTAGACTGCCCATGCGCAGAGTCCCCGGCGGCGGCGGCGCGCGGCGGTGCAGCTAATGAAGAATAATAAATCATGAAAGGGTTGTTCAGGTGCAGCTGTGTGAGGTGCGTGCGTGTGTGTGTGTGTGTGTGTGTGTGTGTGTGTGTGTGTGTGTGTGTGTGTCTGTGCGGGGGGTGGGCTAAGAGAGGCTAAGGGAGGGTGTGTGTGTGTGTGTGTGTGTGTGTGTGTGTGTGTGTGTGTGTGTGTGTGTGTGTGTGTGTGTGTGTGTGTGTGTGTGTGTGTGTGTGTGTGAGGGAAAGAGGGAAGGAGGGAGATAGAGAAAGAGGCGGAGAGAGTCTGCCCTTCGCCTCAGAGCGCAGGCAGTTTGGGTCCCCGCAGCATTCACCGGAGTCGGAGAGAGCCAGAACGGAGACTGTCACCGCCGTCCACTCCTCACACACAACCGAAACGGAAATCTTTTGCCTTTTTTTAAACAAAAGCCGCAAACAGATCAACGAAATCAGCTACTTTTGGAAATCCTGAGAGACGGAAAGCCATTTTATTTGTATTTTCTTTTTCTTTTTTGGCGACATCACTGAGGAGTCCTGCCAAAAACCTGTACACAGATCTGAGGTAAATGAGTAAATCTGTAGATAACAGTTATGGGGAAAAGCAGACAGTGCTTTTGAACATCGCGCCACAGGTCCGCAGAGGAAGAGGCATCAGCTGCATGGCTTGTCGGTAAAAAAAAAAAAAACCGAAGAGAGAGAGAGAGAGAGACCGTCATACCTGCACGTGCTTTAATAAATAGATGTGGTTTTGAGTTGGACCATCGTCTTCAGCTTGCACTTTACTCGACTTCCTGCGAAGCAAGCGGGCTCCCAACTCCCGACCGAGGAGGCGGAGCCTTAACTTATTAAAAGGAACTTTCAGAGGTTTGGACGCCAGCAAATATGATGATGATGTCTCTGAACAGCAAGCAGGCTTTCAGCATGGCCCACACCAGCCTGCCCGAGCCCAAGTACTCCTCACTGCATTCCTCCTCGTCCTCCACTCTGACTTCCAATGCGCCCTCGTCGTCCTGCTCGTCTTCCCGACACAGTAGCACCATCATCAGCAGCAGCGGCGGCGGCAGCAGCAGCTCGGAGGCGATGCGCAGAGCCTGTCTCCCAACCCCACCGGTACGTATTCTGCATAATCACACCTTAAAGGCACATTTTGACAGCCCACTTTTTTTTTTTTTTTTTGCTTGATGTTTTTTTCATGTCTACACAGCAAATCACCCAATACCTCCTTATTTTTTCTCTCTCCTCTTGCTCAACTTGTGTATTCAGTCGGCTTTGCCTTTATTAATTTTTATGACCTGGGATGTTGCATGATTCTTGTTTTGTGTGCCCCCTCCCCTCCCCTCATTTTTATTTTATTTTTTTGGATTTCTTTTTTTCCACATTCTGGAAATGTTTTAAACCGAGGAGTGGAGGGAGAATTCCCTGCTGACAGTTATATGTGCATTCTATTTGCAATTGCAGAGCAATATATTCGGAGGCTTGGATGAGAGTTTGCTGGCCCGGGCTGAAGCTCTCGCGGCGGTGGATATAGTCTCGCAGACCAAGAGCCACCACCACCCTCCACATCACAGCCCCTTCAAGCCAGACGCCACCTACCACAACATGAACACTCTCCCCTGCACGTCGTCTTCGTCCTCCTCCTCCTCGGTGCCTATTTCTCACCCGTCCGCTCTGGCTGGCCACCACCATCACCACCATCACCACCACCATCACCAGCCCCACCAGGCGCTGGAGGGGGACCTACTGGATCACATCACCCCGGGACTGGCACTGGGAGCCATGGCGGGGCCGGATGGCTCGGTCGTATCCACGCCTGCGCACCCTGCCCACATGGCGGGCATGAACCACATGCACCAGGCGGCCATCAACATGGTCCATGCCCACGGGCTTCCACCACACATGGGCATGAACGACGTGGACGCCGATCCCAGGGACTTGGAAGCCTTCGCGGAGAGGTTTAAGCAGAGACGGATCAAACTCGGGGTTACCCAGGCGGACGTAGGGTCAGCGTTGGCCAGTCTGAAGATTCCTGGGGTGGGCTCTCTCAGCCAGAGCACCATTTGCCGATTCGAGTCCCTCACGCTGTCCCACAACAACATGATCGCTTTGAAGCCCATCCTGCAAGCGTGGTTAGAAGAAGCTGAGAAATCACACAGGGAGAAACTGAATAAACCCGAGCTGTTCAACGGCGCAGAGAAAAAGCGGAAGCGCACGTCGATAGCGGCGCCGGAGAAGAGATCGCTGGAGGCCTACTTCGCCATCCAGCCTCGTCCCTCCTCGGAGAAAATCGCAGCGATCGCAGAAAAGCTGGACCTGAAAAAGAACGTGGTGCGTGTCTGGTTTTGCAACCAGCGACAGAAACAGAAACGAATGAAGTACTCCGCGTGCGTCTAGAAGCCGCCAACGAAAAAGACTTGGAACTGTTTATTTGTATCATATTTCCTATCTCTCACACGCCTCCCCTTTTTTCAATCATCAATGACTTTGTGCTTTGAACTTTGAGGAAAAAAAGAATCAAAAAGTCATAAAAAACGAACAATAACTGAAAAAATGTCGAAAACACCCAGTCACGTCTCTTTTACGCGCTGAGGAGGAAGACATGGAGGCATCGTTTTTGGCGGAGCAAGTAAGATCACACTTTCCACCTTATTAAGGCAGTAAGGACTCTTTAAACTTTGTTTTTTAATGTATTATTTATTATAGTTTGCGATGAAATATCATTTTTAATTTACAAACTCCTACTTAATTCAAAACACTTACATGTTATTTGTTTTTGGGAGGGGGGCAGCTTATAGGATGAGCTACAGTTTCCCTCCGAGTTCATGACAATGCAGTCTGACATTTATTCAGGTCCGTGGGGGGATTAGCAGGAAAGCACACAAGTTGAGAGCTAATATTAGATTACTGCCAAATAAACCTTCCTGTAAATGAATCATTTACTTGTCACACACTTCGTTTCGTGTCTAAATGTGGAATTGATTATTTCAGGGATCTGTTTTTAAGATTCCTGCGTTTTAACATAAAATCCAGGGGGTTGTTTTTTAAGGGCCTCATGAGGCGGAATGATCGAAATTGGGACTCGCTTGCTTGTAACTTTAATATTTATTTATTTTAAATATTCTTTACAATGAGGAAAAAATATGATTTTCCATGCAGCTTAAGTTACAATCCAACGTAGGCCAGTCTTATGAACTATTTATTGGGTGAGGTCATGTTTACTTCATTATATATTTATTGGGATCCCCCCCCCCCCACCCACCTACACACACACACACACACACACACACACACACACACACACACACACACACACACACACACACACACACACACACCTTGTTCTGCTTGAGGAAATCTAATCCTGACAGCAAGTTATGAGTGTTGATCCGGTTTAAAAAGTGTGTGTGCGTGTGTGTGTGTGTGTGTGTGGGGGGGGGGGGGGTCTCCAGTTTTGATGTCTGAGATGGTACAATCGAGATATTTATGAGATAGAATCTCTTTTTAAAAATTACTTTATGTATGCTTGTTTGCTGCTGTTTATTTGTATAAATATACACGCATCATGACGAGATTGTTGCTTGTTGAACCACCTTGTTTAATTCAACTGTTTCTGTTTTTTTTTTCTTGATGACAAAAAGAACCATGGAAGTGTAAAATGTAAATATTTCATTGGAATCAGTCGATGCACATAAATATATCGCTGTATTGCTGTTTAGCTGAGGTATAAACTTATTTCTGTATTGTTTGTTGCTTTATTTTCTTAACAATTTCATTTCCATCCATGTAAATTTAAATTATTTCCTTATTGAACTGATATGTGTTTCATTAAAGAACGAACTTTAACATTTAAGTGGACGTTTTGTTGTGAGTGTGGCTCATCCAGACGTATTAATATAGATATTTTCTTTTTACTCATTCATCTGTTTATTTATTGATGAGGAGGAGGGGAAGGCTTAAGCTGCGGGAAGCTGAGCTTTTAAAAGCAGCTTGTGGATTCTTTGAGTACAAATATTTCATTTTCTTGACATAATCGCTCACAAAGAGGCGCTCAGCTTGGTGTTATATAGAAAATTAGCCTGGTTTGAGTGTAGACGAGCACTCTGGTAACCCCCCACCTCCTCTCGCTATTATGCCTCAGACTGAATACCAGCCATGTAAATGTGATTTGTAATTAGAATTTCTTTTCTTTCTTTTTTCATTCTCGCCTTGAACTGCTGATTTCACCGTGCTCCTCCAGGCCTCATCATGCAGCAGGGCCTTATTTCTCTCCTCCATCAGCGTTAAAGACACACATGGCTTCTCCAGTGACACGCTGCCTGCCTGCTAGCCAGCTTATAGCAGCTCACAGTCGCCTTACCTGAGAGCAAATGCTAATATTCTATTAGAGTCTAATCAGGGGGTCTGTGGAGAGCTAGATGGGTCCCTGGAGCACAGACTTGCCAGATGTCAGCCCGCCAGAAAAACAGCCTCGCCTGCCAAACGTGGCCGACTCTTTTTGAATACACACTCAAACATTCGATCTGCACAGTGAATGCTTTTGAAGAAAAATGAATAAATAGATAAAGAAGTTGTATTTAGAGGAGGGTTATTTTGAGCGTCACGTCTAAATCAGAGCTTCAGGGCTGGATGAGTTAGCGCTGAGCAAGCGTTTCAGCACCATGGACAGTTCAGTTCCAGACCTCACCGGGACATTTTTTCTGAAAATAACATTTTACAGGTTGCTACTTAACTTTCAAAAAATCACCTGTAGGTTGTTACTCTTCAATCAAACCTTTTTTCTTCCACACCTCACTGACATGGCTCCCCACCTCAGGGCTCCCCAATCAACCGAACAACATCTTCATAACAGCCGCGCCAAGAGCCAGAAACACGCTCCAATGCAATCCGACCGGCCTCAAATGACGAATTAAAGAGTATCAAAACGACCCTGATTAATGAGACTGCGATGATGGTTCATCAATTAAAAGATGCTCCTGGTGAGTGCCTCTAATTTCCCCCTCAACGAGCCGTTCACTTAATAAGAGCGAATTATTAAATTACACATCGAATTATGAAAAGCAGATAATTATGAAGAGCGAGTTTAAGTAGTCATTAGCTATCCTTGTTAATTACCGCTGGTCAGGGAGGGCGGGGGAGGGGGAGAAGGGAAGGGGAGGGAAGGGTCTCATCGGGAATTGAAATTAACTTTATTCAGAGAGCCTCGCTGCTGGTTGACATGCCGGAGCTCCTCTGGACTTCCAACTACACACACACGCGCGCGCGCACACATTCTCGGGGAAGTTAGGGTTGGTTTCTGGCTCTGATAGCGCATTTATCGCATCACGCTCAACGCAAAAACGAAGATCCAGATTTGAAAAAAAAAAACCACATACCGGTGTGATATTTTTTCTTCCAAAGGCCACAAACACACAGAAAAAGACGCCATGGGAGCTTTCTCCAAAACAAAAAGGCCAGCGCTGCCTCCTTTTGTTATAATTACGTCCCCTTGTTTTATTTTCCTCCATCTCTGACGACCCCCCCCCCCCCACACACACACACACACACACACACAGAACATTTTCAGCCCTTTCACAGGGATACTGATGAAATTTTAATGAAGCCAGGGACTGTCGGAGCTCCGCCCAGGGACCTGAGAGGAGAATATTTTAACTGTACATTTACGCCAAGTGTCTGCCTTCAAAAGACGCGCCTGCTCTTGAATCAGACGGAACTGCGAGAGCCATAAACTGCGCGCGCCGCGCTCTGTACGCCCGCGACAACCATATTTATCATCTGCTGGCTCTGCTGCGCCACCAGAACAACGTCTTCTCCACTTGATAATGTCGCCAATCAGTTGTTGTTGATGCAATATTAATCAGTCATCAATAGTCATTAGTTTATTAAGTGTTTTCCAGAATCTAATCGATGGTGCCGCCGTGGATGGTGAGCAGGAGGTCTGTGGGATACTTTTGGATGTGGAGTGGAACGCAGGAGCGCGAGGGGAGGGATTTGCTCCATGTCTCGTGGCTGCGCTGCCAGAGGAGGCCGCTTTTATTTATAGTAACAATTAGTTTTACTTTTAGCCAATTAAACAAAAATGCTTTAAAATAAAGTATACGCATTTATGTGATCTGAATCTGACAATGTAAAGATATTTCTTGTACTTTTCTCTTTTTTTACTTTGAAAAACCCGGAATAAAGGCATCACTAAATGAGCTTCATTTTGGAAATTAATAAAAGCTCAGGACATGCGTAGTTCCTCAGTCATCAAATATTTATGACCAAGATCCTTTTAAACACACACCTTTAATTTTCAGCCCCCCCCCCCCCCCCCAAAAAAAACCCACAAAAAATACAAAACATGAAGTGATTAAACATTTTTTCATACTGTTATTGTATCACTGAAAAAATAAAGTAAATGTAAAATTCTGGTTTTAAAATGAATTTATTGGTAATGAGAACATTTCCAGCCTTCATAAGGGAAACAGCTCAGGGGCATGATTAGAGGCTGGTGCATCAACACCACAGTCACTGCTTGATATAAAGCTGACACCGAAATAATAATAATTTTAGAGTTCCAACTCTGCTATTTCACACATTCAAACATAAACTAGTCTCAATTTATCATGGAACACTACATCATGTTGTTCTCTAATCTGGGCGGTTGATGTCTTTTTTTGTGATTTTTGTCTTATTTATTTTTTGCTCTTTCTAGATAAATATTTAAATGCTTTTGCTGGAGGGGAAATTCATCCCTACATCTAGATTAGACTGTTGCAATACAGTTGTCTCTGCAATGGAGAACATGTTCTGGGGCAGATTTCTGCATGTGGTCAGTTTTTTTGAAAACATGGGTGCATTCATGATTCATCCTTATTGGCCAAAATAAATGGTTTGCCCAGCAAACATGCTGGACATGTTAAGACACTATACTGAAATATGACATCTTGCCTTGAGCATCTTTTATAACCATTGGTCATATTATTGTTTCTAAACAATGATGCTGTTTGCACACAAAGATGAGGTGATGCAGTGATCAGATATCCAAAACGTCTGGTGCAGAATAATGGGACCATTAAATAGTTTTGTATGACATTTGAAGATGGGGCTGTGCAGTGGTTAGAGCTGTTGCCTTGCAGCTAGACGGTCCTGGGTTCGATTCCCGGCCTGGGATCTTTCTGCATGGA